>NW_028119811.1:0-22500 GCF_965119305.1 Pelophylax lessonae
GGTTTAGGACTCTTTCACACGGGCGATCCGATCAGATCCGCCTGTCAGTTTTTTAGGTGGATCTGATCGGATCCTCCATGCAGCTCTATGGGGCAGCGGATGTCAGCGGAGACACCTCCACTGACACCCGCTGCCACCTGCATCCGATCCTGTCCGTGAAATCTGGACGGATGGAAACCCTATTTTTCCATCCGTTCAGTAATCGGATCGGATCTGATGAGAGCGGACAGGCAGTCCTCTCTCATCCGATCCCCCATAGAGGGCAGCGGGGGCTGAGACACCTCCCTCTCCGCTCTGCAAGCGGAGACGGAGCTGTCATCCGCCGGCTCAGCGGGGATCGCGGATCGATCCCCACTGAGCAACACGGATCCGCCTACGGAGGCGGACCGTGTGAAAGAGCCCTTAATGGTTTTTCTTTAACTTTTTAGGTTTATTAACCACTTAAGCCCCGGAAGATTTTACCCCCTTCCTGACCAGGGGGTATTTTGCGATTCGGCACTGCGTGACTTTAACGGACAATTGCGCGGTCGTGCGATGCTGTACCTAAACAAATTTGATGTCCTTTTTTCCCACAAACAGAGCTTTCTTTTGGTGGTATTTGATCACCTGTGCGGTTTTTTGATCATGCGCTATAAACAAAAAAATGCGTCAATTTTGCAAAAATAATATTTTTCCCATTTTTTTATATAAAATTCCCCCCAAAAAAATGTAAAAATCTAAATTTTTTAACATTTTCGGCCAATTTGTTTTATGCTACATATGTTTGGTAAAAAAAATCGCAAAAAGCGTATTTTGATTGGTTTGCGCAAAAGTTATCGTGTTTACTAACAAAGGGAAAGATTTTTGTCATTTCTGGTGTTTTTTTTTTAACGAGTAATGGAGGCGATCTGCGATTTTTTTTGCGGGACTGCGACATTGCAGCGGACAGATCGGATCCTTGACTGACATTTTTGACACTTTTGGGGGTACCAGTGACATTACTACAGCAATCAGTGCTATACATATGCACTGTTACTGTAAAAATGACACTGGCAGTGAAGGGGTTAACTGTATTGGAGGGGTTAAGTGTGTCCTAGGGGCGTGCTTCTAACTGTGATGGGACATGGCTACTAGTGTAAAAACAGAGATCAATGGTCCTACATAGTAGAACTGTCTGATGTCCATTTTTACACAGGGAAGAATGACAGGCGGCTTGTTTACATTAGCCGCCTGCCTTTCTCCCTCTTTACCGACGATCGCAGAGTGACCGGCTGACATCGGGTCCGCCGGTCACACGCACGGACTCCTCAGTGAACGAGCCGGGGGGCGCACGCCTTAGTGGGCGCGCGCTCGCCCGCTATTGGCTCACAAGCCGGTCACAGGCTAGTGATGTATATATACGTCGCTTTGCCTGGCCGGGGCTGACCGCCGCAGTATATTTACTTGCGGCGGTCGGCAAGCGGTTAAGCACAAACAATTTCTGTGATTTTTAATCTTGCACAGTATTATTTCTGAGGGGAGCGCAGCCCCTGGTGAAGTCTTTTTTCTTTAGTACATAACTGTTAGAGCCATAATTTGGGGAAACAATTGTGCTAGTAGCAGC
Organism: Pelophylax lessonae; assembly: GCF_965119305.1. NCBI lineage: Eukaryota > Metazoa > Chordata > Amphibia > Anura > Ranidae > Pelophylax > Pelophylax lessonae. The sequence continues at coordinate 1,583 of NW_028119811.1, forward strand.
TTCCAAGGTCAGCTATAGCAGTAATAAGAGCCTAAACACAGGATTGTCATTGTATGGAAAAAGAAGAGCACAGGTAATACTGGTAAATGCTCCTTTCACCTCTGCCTGGCCGATTTTGGGAAGACCTTTCAGAGTTCAGTTCCTCCTTAACCACTTTACCACCGGAGGATTTTGCTGTCTTCCGTCCAGGCCACTTTTTGCGATTCGGCGCTGTGCGACTTCAACTGACAATTGCGCGGTCGTGCGATGCCGTACCCAAACTAAATTTACGTCCTTTTTTTCCCACAAACAGAGCTTTCTTTTGGTGGTATTTGATCACCTGTGCGATTTTTACTTTTTGCGCTATAATCAAAAAAAGAGCGTTTATTTTGAAAAAATAACAATATTTTTAACATTTTTTTATATGAAATTCCCCCCAAAAAAGATGGAAAAACCAATTTTTTAAAAAAATTTTGGCCAATTTGTTTTCTGCTACCTATGTTTGGTAAAAAAAATCGCAATAAGCGTATTTTGATTGGTTTGCGCAAAAGTTATTGCGTTTACTAACAAAGGGAAAGATTTCTGTCATTTTTGGTGTTTTTTTTTTTTAACGCGTAATGGCGGCAATCTGCGATTTTTTTTGTGGGACTGCGACATTGCGGCGGACAGATCGGACCCTTGACTGACATTTTTGACACTTTTGGGGGTACCAGTGACATTACTGCAGTAATCAGTGCTATATACTGTATATGCACTGTTACTGTAAAAATGACACTGGCAGGGAAGGGGTTAATTTTATTGGAGAGGGAGGGGTTAATGTATGCCTGGTGCTTACTGACGTGTAGGGGGGGAGGTGACTGAGTGAGTCATGGACAGATCGGATGTCCAGCTATGCTGAACAGTCCGATCTGTCACTCCCTGTCACTATGGAGATCCGTCCGCTTGTGTTTACACAGGCGGGCGGATCTCCACACTAGATCCCCGGCGATCGGGGCAGAGCAGCGGCGATCGCCGCTGCTCCTCCCTTGGCCCGACTCCCGCTGTGAATGAAAACAGCGGGAGCGAGCCTCCGGCGGCGCGCAAGCGCCGCCCAGAGGGGGGAGTGTCTGACGACGTTAATACTACGTCGTCAGACGATAACGAACCACTCTGCCGCAGTAGTATTACTGTGAGCAGACGTAAAGTGGTTAAATGATGGCGTTACCGTTTCACTGTTCAGGGTTTGTATATAAAGTACGTTTCTGCTCTAGTATGATGGGGAATCGCTCACATATATAAATAGGGAAAGGGGAGTTGTAGGTTTCAGGACAAGGTGTCACATGCTTGTGATGAATACAACCTACTCAGGAAAAGCCATTTCTCTTTTTGGTAACTGAGGATCAACTATGTAATTCATGACATAACTATCATATACTAAAAGGGATCAATCCACTAAAAAGTCACATTTACCTTCTAGGTGTATCCTGGTGGGTTGGGTCATTTTTGCCTTCTTATATGACTACTCCAAGATCTTCTTATAATAAATTTCAAATGACATTCCACTAGAAAGGTGAGAATCAATGGGTCAGATGAGGAGCACTGATTTTCTAAGCCAAGCCTTACACAGAGCGAACTTCTTTCCTGCAACCATGGGTTGCAATAAAGAAAATCGATCGATTTCCCCATCAACACCGACTCCCACAGAGCCATTGTGTTCTCCTGGCGGGGAAGGATGCCGCACTGAGAGAACACAGTGATTTTTGCTAGCAGCTATAACAGCCACTAGCAATAATCACCTATAAACTCGGACAGGCTGGTTGTACCCAGGTTGATCGATCAACTAGGGTACATTCAGCCTTCCCATACATGGTTCCGATCTCGGCCGGTTCCTGCTAGTTACTTAGCTGTCCAGTTGGTTCTCTGACTTCTATACAATGGGAGTCACAGCCTCAGAGCAACAAGTGACATCAGAAAATCTTTGCATGTGTTTCTGGGTCAGTGGCTCAGAAAGTGCTAAAGCCCAAAAAAATGATTTTCTGTAAACAGGCTCCAAACAACTCTGTTTTGAGGTGGGGGGTGGGGGGGTAAAAAAAATGCATACTACCAGATCGGTGGTCTTTAGGAGTTATGAATGCCATTATGTCAGTGGAAGGAATGGGGTCCTTGTGTTAATAGGAAAAGGTGGCCCAGCATTGGTGTTCTATGAGACTCAACTTGCAGACTTCATCCCCTGTGCTTTCCCTCATAGGGAGGTCACAACCAGGCCTATAAGCACCATTGGAAAGGAGTTCACACCACCTAAGGGTGTCTGAAATAATGCCAGGTGCTGGAACCATCTGCCTTCCACCCTCAGACTTTCTGAATACAGTAGCTTGCAATGAGAAAGCTCTGCATGTAGGGCCTTCTCACAGGGGCTGGTCTATGGAAACCACCTTGCCATAGTTTGGGGACCTTTGGCTTAAGCCTTGTTCCCACAGGCATTAGCTTGAGTAAGATCAGTATGAGCTGCAAACTTCTTCCCAACTTCTAGCAGCTTTATTGATGCATTTAAAGCACTCCAGTTTAGAGAGGTGATACACACATCACAGAGAGCTGACTGTCACATTAACCTCCCTGGGGGTATTCCCGAGTGTGGCTCGGGGTTAACTTTCAGTACCAAAAGCAGTAACCCCGAGCCACACTTGGGATTACCACAGAATGTTATTCACCTTCCCTGCGATCCCCCGCCGTCCCCCCTGCCATCCTCCCGGTCGTCCTCATACTCTCTCCCCGCTCTGTGCTCGGCCGATTGCTGGCACTTGCCTTCCGGTTCTCTTCCCTGCGAGCGTTGCGATGCAGGGGGGGATGGAACCGGCGGCAAATTCAAGTGTAAATACACCAAATGACATGATACAAAGCTGTGATCCTAACGGATTACACTGTATCATCCCATTTAACCACAGAATTTCACCGGGTGACTTTTCCAGTGCCCTGCCTGTGCTTTTCCAGTTCTTTGTACCTGGAAAATAGAGAACGACCATGGCGTCCAAAAAGTGCTTTTAGACGAACTGGAAAACAGCGACAGCGAAACGGAGTTACTTGAAGAACTAAGCGATAGCGATTTGTGGGAAAATTCGTCATCGGGTACGGAAAGTGACGACAGCGACGATTCTGATGTCTCTTCCTAGCACATAGCTTGTGGAATTTGGGAAGTATATCAAATGATTCTTCAGAATTTTCAACAGAGTTTTGCGCCAGAAAGAGACATCAGAATCGTCGCTGTCGTCACTTTCCGTACCTGATGACGAATTTTCCCATGAATCACTATCGCTCTGTTCTTCAAGTAACTCAGTTTCGCTGTTGCTGTTTTCCAGTTCGTCTAAAAGTGCTTTTGCGCAAAAAGAAAAATTTTTGGACGCCATGGTCGTTCTCTATTTTCCAGGCACAAAGAACTGGAAAAGCACAGGCAGGGCACTGGAAAAGTCACCAGGTGAAATCCTGTGGTGAAATGGCATGATACAGTGTAATCCGTTAGGATCACAACTTTGTATCATTTCATTTAGTGTATTTACATTTTTGAATTTGCCGCCGGTTCCACACTCACAGGGAAGGGAACGGAAAGACAGGTGTCAGCAACGGCCGAGCACACAGCGGGAGGACAGTGGGAGGACAGCGGGGGGAGGACGGCAGGGGAGGACAGCAGGGGATCGCAGGGGAAGGTGAGTTTTAAAATATAAAAGAACAGATTTGCATGCAAAACAATGTAGCGCTTTTAGCACAGTAATCTGTACATAATTAGACCGCCAGAGAGGTTAAACATGCTTCTAGTAGAATTGGGGGAGCTTCAGCACTTCTTGCTGTGTAGGAAAATGGTGGTTGCTTGCTGAAGCTTGCTAGCAGCTTGTTTAAATGACATTTTCATTAGGATTTAGGTTTGCCCTGCCCAAAGCTTGCTTAACCACTTGCCGACCGCCCATCGCATATATACTGCGGCAGGCTGGCTCAGCTGCGCCAATCGCCGTACCTGTACAGCGGTTTGCGGGAGCACTCCTGGGGGGAGAGCCCATGCCGCCGCCGGCACGCACCCACCCCTACTAGGCAGCAGGGATGCCGATCAACAGGGCCGGCGGCCGCGATTGCCGCTGTGCACCCGCGATGGCTCCCCGCTGATAGAGAACACCAGTCAGCTGTTGTAAAGACAGTAGACCGTTCTTCTCTCTGAAATTTTCACAGAGTGCCTGTGATTCTCCCATATAGGATCAAAGGTCTCTGAGTTTATTTCACAAGCCCATCCCCCATACAGTTAGAAAACACTCCCCTAGGCTCACACTTAACCCTTTGATCACCCCTGGGTTAACCCCTTCCCTGCCCTTGTCATTATTACAGTAACAGTGCATATTTTTAGCACTGATTACTGTAGTAATGTCACTGGTCCCCCCAAAAGTGTCAAAAATGACAGTTAGGGGTCCAATCTGTCCGCCGCAATGTCGCAGTCCCGCTAAAAATCGCAGATCACCGCCATTACTAGTAGAAAAAAAAATGACATAAATCTTTCCCCTAGTTTGTAGACGCAATAACTTTTGCGCAAAGCAATCAAAATGCACTTATTGGGATTTTTTTTTTTACCAAGAATATGTAACAGAATACAAATTGGCCTAAAATGATGAAAAAAATTGATGTTTTATTCTTTTTTTGGAAATGTTATATAGAAGAAAATGAAAAATATTGTTTTTTTTTTTTGTAAGTGCCGGTTCACATTTGTGCGATCACCGAGATCGCATGTAATTCGGAGCGCACTGCTCCTAAAATTACATGCCATCTCTGTGCGGTACAGTTTGTATGGCTGAATTTGCACCGCAATCGCACCTAACTCGCACAGGACCCTTTTTTGGTCCGCAGCAGAATCGGATCGCATGGTGGTTCACACTAGTGCGATCCGATTCTGTGCGAACTTTCAGATTGCACTGCGATATGCAATCTGATCTGGGGGTGTTGTTAACTGTTAATTGACACCCCCAGCCTGTCGCATATGGCAGTGTGAACTGCCAGGGGTGCGGATGCGATGCAGGAACACGCTGTATATTCCCAGCGTTCCCACATCGCAGAAATGTGAACCGGCACTTAAAGGCTTTTAAAGCATTGCCTATGGACAATTTTAGGTAGCGCAGTTTGTCACCATTTCACAAGCATGCACATGACAAGTTTGGTATCTATTTACCTGATGCAACATTATCTATTATATTTTAGCAAAAAAAAACAAAATGTGTATTAAAAAAAAAAAAATCAGTCCTCTGTCTGATCAGCTGTCTTGTAGGGCAGAGGAGGGATCGACGATCTAACAGACCCTTGATTTCTCCACGAGGAGTGCCTGTCACCGGCCAAAGCTATCACAGGGGGTCTTGTTCACCCCTTGTAATAGCAATAAAGTTGAATGAAAAAATATATTTTAACCACTTCCATACCAGGCCATTTCTGGCACTCCGCTCCTACATGTAAAATTCATCATTTTTTTGCTAGAAAATTACTTGTAACCCGCAAACATTATATATTTTTTTTTTTAGCAGAGACCCTAGGGAATAAAATGGTGGTCATTGCATCTTTTTATGTCACACGACACGGTATTTGCACAGAAATTTTTCAGATGCGCTCTTATGGGAAAAAACAAACTTTCATAAATAAAAAAAAAAAAAAACACTACAGTTAGCCCAATTTTGTTGTATAATGTGAAAGATTATGTTATGTCGAGTAAATAGATACCTAACATGTCAGGCTTTAAAATTGCGCACACTTGTGGAATGACGCCAAACCTTGGTACCTAAAAATCTCTATAGGCAATGCTTTAAAAAAGTTTACAGGTTACCAGTTTAGAGTTACAGGGGAGGTCTTGTGCTAGAATTGTTGCTCTCACTCTAACGTTTGCGGCAATACCTCACATGTATGGATTGAACGCCATTTACATATTACATATGTGGCCATGACGAACTTTACGTTCTCTTATGCATGTGAGCAGGCGGGGATAAGGGCACTTTAATTTTTTAATTTTTTTTTTATATTTTATTTTTTTTATCACTTTTATTCCTATTACAAGGACTGTAAACATCCCTTGTAATAGGAATAGTGCATGACAGGTTCTCTTTATGGAGAGATCTGGGGTCAATAAGACCTCAGATTCCTCCTACAGGCTGGAAAGCCTGAAATAAAAAAAAAAAAAAAACGATCTCGGCTATCCAACCGAGGTCACAGCAGTATTAACAACTGACAGGCCAGGCGTGACGTCATCACCTCATGCCCTGGCCTTCAAAAGTCAAAGAGACTGCAGGGGACCATCTGGTCCTCAGCAGTCTCTATGGTGTACTTCCGCCGGCGGCCGATTCCTTCCCCGGCAAGCCGATGGCACGGGAGAGTCAGTAGAAGCACCGGAGGGTGGCGGAAGGGGGAGATGTCCTCTCCCGCCTCCTATAAGAACAATCAAACGACTGAACAGCCACTATGATTGTTCTTATGGTGAAGGGAATCGCAGGCTGAAAAAAATATTATCTGAATGATGCCTGCATCGGCACCCATCATTCAGATATCCCCACCTAAACCCCTGGATGTCATATGACGCCCAGCGGTAAGGAAGTGGTTAAAAGAGTGTAACAAAAAAAAAATGTGAATAAAAAAATTATTATTAAAAATGAACAATTTAAATGACTCCCGCCTGCCCCCATGATCATGCCAAATGCAATTGTGTGCTTAGGTCTGGCATGCATATGTAAAGAATGATTGCATCACACATGTAAGGTATCGCTATGAACCTCATAGTGAGAGAAAACATTCTAGTGCCAGAGCCCACGGATAACCTATAAAGGCTTTTAAAGTGTTGCCAATGGACAATCTCAGGTACCGCAGTTGTTGCCATTTCACAGGAGTGCGCAATTTTCAGTCTTGGTGTTGGTGACGTATTACCGGACACAGCGCCATCTTTTATATTTTACCAGAAAAACTGGGTCTAATTTTGTGCACTAAAATTAGTTTGAGTGTAGTTTTCAAGAAAATATACAGTATGATGTATTATAGCATAACCCAATGGTGAAGAATTATATGGAGCTGCGTCTGTCAATGGATGATAGAGAAATATATATATAAAATGTTTGGGGGTTCTAGGTAATTTTCTAGCAAAAGATACTGGCTTTAACTTGTAAGCAACAAGTGTCAAAAAAAGGCTTAGGAATGAAAGGGTTAAAATGCCCAGAGGTGGGGCATAGCTTAAGATCACATGACCACCGTAGTTGGCTGTCATGTCATCCAAACATCCGTTGTCTGCAAAGCGATATTGACTGCAATTCACACAAATATGCGGCCTCTCTGCGCTAAGGCCCAGGGGCCGAGAGGCCGCTAAATTTTACACAAGAAAAAAAAAAAACCTATAGAGAAACTGTATATCACAAAGAATGCACTTTTCACCACAGGTACATTACCGGAGATACAAAGAGAATGCTGGTGCATTTAGTAAAAAAAGAAAAAGGACATAAGCACTCTTTAGACCGTAGCAACTTGGTTTCCAGGCCTCTGGCCTGATGTGGGTCTGCCATTAGTAGCGGAATCCTCTCCAGCCCATGTGAGCTGAGTCCCTGGGTGTGACAACTGAAGCAGCGACAACTCCAGCATCTTTGTTTTTGGGTTTTTATTATAAATTAAAGGGGATGAGAGAAGGGAATGAGTGGGATACTCCTTTAGGCTCAAACTAATTACAATTGGGACTTTGATCCTGAAAATGCCTGTTGGCGCCTCCTTGACGCCAGCCGGCGCCAGCCAACGCTCACTGACTCTGAGAACACTCTGTATAGCAGAAGAAGTGTTGAATCCCTGACTTATAGTCCAGTAGATCCAAGACTGAGAACCATAGAACTCCTGATACTGTTGTGCAGTAAAAGTCACTGAATACTTTCCCCCGCCTGGCACAGCTTGAGGTAGTATATTGTAGAACTCTGTATAACTGTCACTGTAACTGGCACACACTGTACAATTCAGGGCCAAAACTGCAGGTGCCCCCTTTGACCTTGAACTCTTCAGGGTCCACTGACTATGTACCCCCTTTGCAAAATCAGGGTCCTCTACCTAGGTACCCCCTTTACAGCTAGCTGACACTGGATCCCAGAACCTCTCCCGGAGTGGTCCCCTCTGACTCTAGGCAGACCCCCAGGGACAATCCGCAGTACTCACAACATGTGTAGGCTTTCCTGGGACTGGACCCCCCCCCCTCTCTCTCTCCGTAGGTTCTCGGCACACCGGATCCCCTCAGCTCAACTCAGCACTCTCTGGATACTCGGGCGACAACCCGCGACATCCTCCTTCCTCAGACAGGAGGAGAGACAGCCGCACTCTCCTTCCTGGGACTCTGCTCCCCCCAAAGACACCCTGTCATGCACTTCCCCTAAACTTATACCCACTCCCAGAATCATTCACAGCCTAATCTGCCTTCTGGGGTAGTTACAAGCTGGGATGTGTCCCCTGATTGGGCTTCCCACACTGCCCTATGAGAAGCCTCTAACAGAAGCCAGTGGGGATACTTCCCCTTCAGCAGGCACATCTGGAAGCCCTGACACCCTACCTAACAAATCACAGCCCTGCTGTTAGGCAGACAAGGCCCACTATATACTTACCTAGCACCTACCTGTAGGGTGCTACAAGACAAATAGAGGGTGTGTACCAAATTAATGTAATCACCTGTAAAGGCGGGCACGTAGGCGTAAACACAATACTTTAATTGCTCTAAAAAATACAATATAGAAACATAATCAAGTATATAAAGAGCCTCTGCCAATATCTTGAATGGCACGAGTATCAATTCTGCCATCTATGTAGTCATAACTATGTAGTAAGTTATAAAGTGGCAGATGCAAATATGTAAAATCAGCATTTTTTGCTAGAAAATTACTTAGAACCCCAAAACATTTTTTTTTAAAGCAGGGGCATGAGAGGATTAAATTGTGGGTGTTGCAGTTTTTTTATATCACACGGTATTTGCGCAGCTGTTTTTCAATTGCTAATCTATTTGGAGGGCAATAATGCATTTTAATGCACAAAAACACCGTAGAATACCTAATGGTTTGGTCAAATATAAATGATGTTAAGCCACGTAAATAGACACCTAACATGTCAAGCTGTAAAATTGAGCAAACAAATGGAACGACACAATAAATTATCCATAGACGATGCTTTAAAAGCCTTTACAGTTTACCAGTTTAGTGTTACACAGGACACTTAGCGCTATAATCATTGCATATAATATTCTTGCTACAACGTTTGAGGCAATAACTCATGTGTGATGTGCGGTGGGAACGCCATTGATATATGTGTGTGTGTGACCTACATATGCATTTGCCTTTGCACATGACCGGGGGGGGGGGCAGGGGGGATTTCCATTTTTTTTTTATTTTAATAATTTTTTTTACAATTTTTTTGTTTACTTTTATGGCTACTCAGAAGGGATGAACAATATCCCTTGTGATAGCTGGAGCAGTGCCAGGTCCTCTTTATAGAGATCTGGGGATGTTCCGATCTTCAATCATCCCTATGGTTAGCTGGCGGAACTGCTGGATTCAGTCCAGGGCTCCCCAGTGGAACAGGAGAATCCACATTGCCCCTTCCGCTGACAGTAAACGCAATCCAGCGGCTAATTAGCTATCACTAAATTAGCCACTAGGATCACTTTTACATTAAAGAGCATTGCTGGTTAAAAAAATAGATACTGGAATGTTGCCTGTAGCTGCAGGTCCTATCCCGGTATAACCACTTCAATCTGGCTACGTACGGGTACATCACAGTGGCTGAAGTAGTTAAATTATCTCCTATTTTCAGGTTTACCTATGAGACAGCCACCTATCACACTTGAAATCTGTTAAAAATGAGACACTTGCACTAGTCATTTAAGGTTTATAATTCTGATAGAAAAGGCTATATGACAGAAATGCTGAAATCTATCCATTATTATTACAGGCATGGATTCACCAATTGCCCATCGCACACGGTCAAGAACTGCTCTACGACAACAACGGGAGAACGCCAGGTCCAACAGGAGTCGATCTCCAAGGGAGCGCATCATTGCTGAGGACCAGCCAGCACCAGCCAGACCACCGGCCAGGGAGTATCAAGAGCTGCCCACATGTGCAATCTGCTTGAGTGAAATGGAAGCAGGAGAGGACACTACAACCCTACCCTGCTCCCATGTATTTCATTCAAGCTGCATTGGAACATGGAGGGAGCAACGCAATTCATGTCCCCTTTGCAGAGCAGTGATTGTTGTTCTTCCACAGGATGGACCCAGAAGGGTGTACCGGAGGGTCGATTACATGCCCCGTGGAGAAGACGTCGACAACTTTCTTTTTCACTTTGAATATGATGAATTTGGAAATCCAGGTTTTATTTTTTACTTTGACCCTCGAAATCCAAATGTGGTCTTCTATCTCTAACATCTTTTCTGTTTATTTAGATCCCTGAAATCAGAGGACATCTGGTGAGTTATTAAGAAACAGGAAGACAGGACCACCTACTTCCCTGCCTTTACAGGTCTGTGCTGTGGTATTGTAACAATCCTACAGGCTCACCTGAGTCAGAGGACTGCTGGCCGGAGGTAGGAGTGGAGCCCAGTGGCAAGGACCGCAGCCTGGTAGTAGGTGCAGGAAATCTGGCAGAGGCGTGGTCAGACAATCCGGGTTGGCTACGGTGGTAGCTGTACTGGATACCGGATGGACACCAGGTAGTACTTTAATTAGATAAATATAGTGTTGCGCAAATAAAAAATTATTAAATTAATTAATTTTGTGCTTAACCACTTTACCACCGGAGGTTTTTGCTTTCTTACGTACAGGCCACTTTTTGCGATTCGGCGCTGTGCAACTTTAACTGACAATTGCGCGGTCGTGCGACACCGTACCCAAACGAAATTTACGTCCTTTTTTTCCCACAAACAGAGCTTTCTTTTGGTGGTATTTGATTTTTACTTTTTGCGCTATAAACAAAAAAAGAACGTTTATTTTGAAAAAATAACAATATTTTTAACATTTTTTTATATGAAATTCCACCCAAAAAAAATGTAAAAATCAAATTTTTTTTAATTTTTGGCCAATTTGTTTTCTGCTACCTATGTTTGGTAAAAAAAATCACAATAAGCGTATTTTGATTGGTTTGCGCAAAAGTTGTTGCGTTTACTAACTAAGGGAAAGATTTCTGTCATTTTTGGTGTTTTTTTTTTAACGAGTAATGGCGGCGATCTGCGATTTTTTTGCGGGACTGCGACATTGCGGTGGACAGATCGGACCCTTGACTGACATTTTTGACACTTTTTGGGTTACCAGTGACATTACTGCAGTAATCAGTGCTATACATATACACTGTTACTGTAAAAATGACACTGGCAGGGAAGGGGTTAATTTTATTGGAGAGGGAGGGGTTAATGTATGCCTGGTGCTTACTGACGTGTGTGGGGGGAGGTGACTGAGTGAGTCAGGGACAGATCGGATATTCAGCTATGCTGAACACTGCGATCTGTCACTCCCTGTCACTGAGGAGATCCGCCCGCTCTGTTTACACAGGCGGGCGGATCTCCAAACTAGATTCCCCGACGATCGGGGAAGAGCAGCGGCGTTTGCCGCCGCTCCTCCCCTGGCCCAACTCCCGCTGTGAATGAAAACAGCGGGAGCGCGCCCACAGGGGGAGGAGTCCAGCGACGTAGTACTACGTCGCTGGACGATAACGAACCACTTTGCCGCAGTACGGTCAACGTGACCGGTCGGCAAGTGCTTAATTAAAAATCCAAAATATTCATAATGATGAAGTGACATAATATTAAAGTGCCAGTAGTGCTAATAAAGAAGTAAAATATAATATATAATATAATATTCATAGAAAAGAGAAAATATATAGATATAAAAGTCCAGTGTGCAAAGATCAAAAAAGCCAATAAATAAAGTCCAAATATGGACACATATGAATATTTTAGATTTTTAATTATTTAAGCACAAAATTAATTAATTTAATACACAAATATATAGGAGAATAAACCTATGTGCTACCACTAGAAAAAAGAGCGGGGATAAGGAGGGGGCTGATAGCAAAATGGAGCACCCGGACTCCGCAGCTAATTCCTTAGTGTCACCACATACAAAGTAAGTCAAAGAGAAAAGGAAGAATCAGCGCAAGATGTCCCTACTGGATGAACCATAAATATAAGAGTAAAACTAATAGAAAGATAAATACTTCTTAAAATCTTCTATAATCCTAAAAATGTAAATGATGTGCAGCCACAAAAAATCAAGTGCTTATTTGTGAAATAAAAGTTGATGATAAAAATACTTTTAAAATGATATACAAAAGTGCTCCTATAGATAAATAATTAAGATAAAAAAGAAAACGTCTTAATGAGATATTAGATGAAGTGATGTGAAAAACGCAAGTGAGTGCCCTCTGAAGAGTGAACCCCTACAACCAAGCAGACATTATCAACTTTATTTCATATACCCGTTGTACAGCCTGCTTGGTTGTTGGGATTCACGCTTCAGAGGGCACTTACCCGATTTTCATTTATCATCTATTATCTAATTAAGATTTTTCACTTTCACATACCCATTGTGCAACCTTTTGGTTGTAGGGGTTCACTCTCCTTTACTTTGTTTTAATTAATTTAATAATTTTTTATTTGCGCAACACTATATATTTATTTCAAATAAGCACACTATTATGAGAAGTGGAGCGTCTGCGGCAAATAACTGATTGATTTAGAGCCTCAGGGTCGCTCGCAGGATTTATTCCTAGTACTTTGATGAGGACACAGGTTCACCTGAAGTGCGGAAACTAAGTGCTAGCTGGTTTTCACTAGAGCCCCTGATGGTGGGGATAGACTGCGCTGCAAGCTAACACCAGGTCGCGGTCCCCAGGATCACCCAGCCAGGCAGAGTGCAGGTTCGGTCCGGAGGTGGAGGAGCAGACAAGGGATAACCAGAGAGAAGTCAGACGGGCCAAAGGTCGGGGGGGGCAGCAGTAAGCGTGGTCAGACAATAGGGATCGGAAGGGTTCAGTAGGTAGGGACAAAGCAGAAGAGTAGTCAGTAGTCAATTCCTGGTCAGCAGTGGATTTCTGGTAATAGGCAAGAGCAGCAGGTGAGGAGAAGCTTGATCAAGGCTCAGGAGCTCAATAATCAGCAAGCTGGAGTGCAAGGGGCTGGACTTATATAGGGAAGTACCAGGTGTGGGGAATCAAGGGTGATGAGCAAGGCTTGGCAAGACTAGGGTGGAATAATAGGCTTCAGGGAGGAATGTGCAGAGAGGACTGTAGCCTAGTAAGCAGGGCTACTGCATGGGATGTGGCTGGTCACGGGTTCGAATCCCGACAGGTATACTGAAGTTTACAATAAATATCTACATTCCTGCAAATATCAGGGCCGATGAGAGAGAACTGCGAGCCTGGTACGGCCACAGAGAGAGAGAGAGCTGTAAGCCCGGCGGGGCTGCAGACAGAAAGAGAGCTGTGAGCCGAAGAGGCAAAAGAGACAGAGAGAGAGCTGTGAGCCCGGCGAGGCGACAGAGAGAGAGCTGTGAGCCCGGTGAGGCCAAAGAGACAGAGAGAGAGAGAGAGAGCTGTGAGCCCGGTGAGGCCAAAGAGACAGAGAGAGAGCTATGAGCCTGGTGAGGCCAAAGAGACAGAGAGAACCGTGAGCCCGGTGAGGCCAAAGAGACAGAGAGAGAGAGAGAGCCGTGAGCCCGGTGAGGCCAAAGAGACAGAGAGAGTGCTGTGAGCCCGGTGAGGCCAAAGAGACAGAGAGAGAACTCTGAGCCCGGTGAGGCCAGAGAGAGAGCCATGAGCCCGGTGAGGCAAAAGAGACAGAGAGCCGTGGGCCCGGTGAGGCCAAAGAGACAGAGAGACAGAGAGAGAGAGCCGTGAGCCTGGTGAGGCCAAAGAGACAGAGAGAGAGAGAGCTGTAAGCCCGGCTGGGCTGCAGACAGAAAGAGAGAGCTGTGAGCCTGGCGAGGCAAAAGAGACAGAGAGAGAGCTATGAGCCTGGTGAGGCCAAAGAAACAGAGAGAGAGTTGCAAGCCCGTCAGGGCCGCACAGAGAGAGGGATTATGGCAGGGTGGAGGGGATTAGCTTATTGTAAAGTAGTGTAGTGTAGAGTAGTATAGTGTAGTGTAGGTCTGGCCAGAGAGGGATTACTTTGACGCAGTTGGCCAGCTTAAACATGTATTGCAATGCATTACAATTCATGTGAACTAAAAATCCCTGTTTTTATGTAAAGTTTTCTAGAAGGGTGTATAGCAGTGTGGAGAGGGTTCATTCAGTATTTTAAGCACCTTTAGCGAGAACTTGCTTTCACCTTAGAAAAGTAAAAAAAGGGAGACCTTTACCAATGCCGCATCCTAGTAGAGTGTATACTAACAAAATTAACAAGACATAGTCCTGCTATGATGGACTTTATTGGCACTAACATGAGACAGACAATGTATAAAGAATTGTCTTTATTTAAACATGTCAAAAATCACAATACACACCCAAAAGAGGCAACTAAAATACATGTCAGACTTGATTTATATAGGAAATATCACCAGTAGCACCTATACATCTATAATTGCTGGTCAACCAGCTGGGATGTGGCTGGTCACGGGTTCGAATCCCGACAGGTATACTGAAGATTACAATAAATATCTACATTCCCGCAAATATCAGGGCCGATGAGAGAGAACTGCGAGCCTGGTGTGGCCACAGAGAGAGAGAGAGAGAGAGAGCTGTGAGGCCGACGGGGCCGCAGACAGAAAGAGAGAGCTGTGATCCTGGCGGGGCCACAGAATGAGAGAGAGAGCTGTGAGCCCGGCGAGGCAAAAGAGACAGAGAGAGAGCTGTGAGGCCAAAGAGAGAGAGAGAGCCGTGAGCCCGGTGAGGCCAAAGAGACAGAGAGAGTTGCAAGCCCGTCGGGGCCGCACAGAGAGAAGGATTATGGCAGGGTGGAGGGGAGTAGGTAGGTGTAAAGTAGTGTAGTGTAGAGTAGTATAGTGTAGTGTAGGTCTGGCCAGAGAGGGATTACTTTGACGCAGTTGGCCAGCTTAAACATGTATTGCAATGCATTACAATTCATGTGAACTAAAAATCCCTGTTTTTATGTAAAGTTTTCTAGAAGGGTGTATAGCAGTGTGGAGAGGGTTCATTCAGTATTTTAAGCACCTTTAGCGAGAACTTGCTTTCACCTTAGAAAAATAAAAAAAGGGAGACCTTTACCAATGCTGCTTCCTAGTAGAGTGTATACTAACAAAATTAACAAGACATAGTCCTGCTATGATGGACTTTATTGGCACTAACATGAGACAGACAATGTATAAAGAATTGTCTTTATTTAAACATGTCAAAAATCACAATACACACCCAAAAGGGGCAAGTATTAAAATACATGTCAGACTTGATTTATTTAGGAAATATCACCATGAACACCTATACACCTATAATTGCTGGTCAACCAGCTGGTGACCAGCAATTAGGATAATATCTGCGTCAATTGCTACAAATGTCATAGTGATATTTCCTATAATATCACTCATGTGTGACATGTATTTTAATAGTTGCCCCTTTTGGGCGTGTATTGTGATTTTTTACATGTTTAACCACTTGCCTACAATGCACTTTCACCCCCTTCCTGCCCAGACCGATTTTCAGCTTTCAGCGCTCTCACACTTTGAATGACAATTACTCAGTCATGCAACACTGTACCCATAAAAAATTAGTGTCCTTTTCTTCACACAAATAGAGCTTTCTTTTGATGGTATTTAATCACTACTGGATTTTTTTTTGTGCTATAAATAAAAAAAGACTGAAAATATTGTGAAAAAAAGCATTTTTCTTTGTTTCTGTCATAAAATTTAGCAAATTAGTAATTTTTCTTCACAAATTTTGGCCAAAATTTATACTGCTACTTATCTTTGGTAAAAATAACCCAAATGAGTGTATATTATTTGGTCTTTGTAAAGTTATAGAGTCCACAAGCTATGGTGCTATTCATTGAAAATTGATCACACTTGATCACACCTGATGTACTGAAGGCCTATCTCATTTCTTGAGACACTAAAAAGTCAGGAAAGTATAAATACCCCCCAAATGACCCCTTTTTGGAAAGTAGACATTCCAAGGTATTTAATAAGGGGCATGGTGAGTTTTTTGAAGTTGTAATTTTTTCCCACAATTCTTTGCAAAATTAAGATTTTTTTTTTTTTACAAATTGACGTATTAACAGGTTATTTCTCTTACACAGCATATGTATACTTGGAACTACACCCCAAAACACATTCTACTACTCCTCCTGAGTATGGCGATTCCACATGTGTGAGACTTTTTCACAGCCTGCCCACATACAGAGGCCTAACATCCAAGTAGAACCGTCCGGCATTCTAGGAGCATAAATTACACATATAATTTCCTGACAACCTATCGCACTTTTGAAGGCCCTGGAGCACCAGGGCAATGGAAACCCCCATAAAATGACCCCATTTTGGAAAGCAAACACCCCAATGTATAATTTTTGAGGCATAATGAGTCTTTTGAACGTGTCATTTTTTCCACAAGTTTTTGGAAACTGTGGAAAGAAAATGAAAATGCATTTTTTTTTTTACACAAAGTTGTTCATTTATGAAATATTTCCAACACATAGCATGTGCATATCAAAAATTGCACCACAAAATACATTCTGCTATTCCTCCTGAGCATGGCGATACCACATGTGTAACGCTTTGACATAGCCTAACCACATACAGAGGCCTAACATCAAGTAGCAATTTACACAAAGTTGTCCATTTATCCACTTTTAAGACTGGGCCTATTTTTGACACTTGGTGTTTACAAGCTAAAATCATTTTTTTTGCTAGAAAACTACTTAGAACCCCCAAACGTTCTATATTTTTTTTTAGCAGAGACCCTAGAGAATAAAATGGAGATTGTTGCAATATTTTGTATCACACCATATTTGCGCAGCAGTCTTCCAAATGCAATTTTTTTGAAAAATATTCACTTTTTTTATTTAAAATATAAGAAAACAGTAAATTTGGCCCAATTTTTTTCCAAAATGTGAAAGATAATGTTACACCGAGTAATTAGATACCCAACATGTCATGCTTCAAAATTGCGCACGCTCACGGAATGGCGCCAAACATTGGTACTTAAAAATCCCCATAGGCAACACTTTAAAAATTTGTTCAGGTTACTAGCTTAGAGTTACAGAGGAGGTCTAGGGCTCAAATTATTGCTCTCGCTCTAACGATCGCGGCGATACTTCACATGTGTGGTTTGAACACCGTTTACATATGTGGGCGGGGCTTGCGTATGCATTCGCTTCTGCGCGCGAGCTAACGGGGACAGGGTGCTTTCATTTTTTTTTTTCCTATTTATTTTATTTATTATTTTTTTATTTTACACAGATTTAAAAAAAAAATGTTTGGATCATTTTTATTCCTATTACATGGAATGTAAACATCCCTTGTAATAGAAATAGGCATGACAGGTCCTCTTTATTGAGAGATCTGAGGTCAAAAAGACCTCACAACTACACTAAAAAAGAAAAAAAAAAATGTTGAAAAAAAAAAAGCGGCCCTTTAAACCGGTTGCTAGGCAACGACTTTTGACGTAGCTCCGGTCCTCCAAGACCATAGAGTCGAGTGAGGGCCATCTTGCCTTCACTCGAATTCCTGTCTCTGAGGATCCGGGACCGGATAGTTTTCCCCGCTGCCGGCGGGTCCGGTAAGCTGGGAAAACGTCTCAGATGCGGAGGGAGGGGGGGGGCGGGGGACCTCTTCCCCTGCACCGTAAGGATAATTCCGCGGCGAATCCGCCACTGGGACCACCCTTATCTGAAAGCCAACCGCCCGCTGTTTAAAAAAATACCGGGGTTATGGCAGCTATCTGCTGCCATAACCCCAGTATTTAGCTTTTAATGACCGACGTATATAGTCGTTAGGCGGTCAGTAAGTGGTTGCATGTATATAGCATAAATTGCACCCCAAAATAAATTGTATAAAGGAAAGTGTACAGGAATAGTCCGAGTCCATCTCCGGTCCGCTACTATTAGCGATTTCAAATTCCGAATCGGGGATCGGAATTGGATTCGGATACTGATGAGAGCTCCCCGATGCTCTCATCAGTAATGGAGAGGACCTGAAGGGCCTCCTCGCTGCTGTACATCCTTTTTGACATGCTGGTTGTGATGGGCTGTGCGGCGGGTGACGGTTGACTGCGGATGATCACTGATGGGTGGCAGGTGACTGATGGGTTGACAGGTGACGGTCACTGATGGGTTGACAGATGACGATGACTGTTGGGTTGACAGGTGACGATGACTGATGGGGTGACAGGTGACGATGACTAATGGGGTGACAGATGACGATGACTGATGGGGTGACAGGTGATGATGACTGATGGGGTGACAGATGACGATGACTGATGGGGTGACAGGCGACGATGATTGATGGGTTGACAGATGACGATCACTGATGTGGTGACAGGTGATGATTATTGATGGGGTGAGAGATGACGATGACTGATGGGGTGACAGGTGACGATGACTGATGGGGTGACAGGTGACGATGACTGATGGGGTGACAGATGACGATGACTGATGGGGTTACAGGTGATGATGACTGATGGGGTGACAGATGATGATGACTGATGGGGTGACAGGCGACGATGATTGATGGGTTGACAGATGACGATCACTGATGTGGTGACAGGTGATGATTATTGATGGGGTGAGAGATGACGATCACTGATGGGGTGACAGGTGACGATGATTGATGGGGTGACAGACGACGATCACTGATGGGATGACAAGTGACGATGATTACATAGTTACATAGTTAGTGAGGTTGAAAAAAGACATCAGTCCATCCAGTTCAACCTATGATGTGTGTGTGTGTCCGCTTTTAACCGTACATTGTATACCCCTGTATGTTGTGGTCTTTAAGGTGTCCATCTAATAGTTTTTTGAAACGATCAATGCTCCCTGCTGATACGACTGCTTGTGGAAGAGAATTCCACATCCTTACCGCTCTTATAGTGAAGAACCCCTTACGCACTTTAAGGTTAAACCGCCTTTCCTCTAGTTTTAGTGAGTGGCCACGTGTCTTATTGTATCCCCTTTCTCTGAATAGTTTGTTCCTTATGCTAGGGTCGCCAGTACAGTATTTGTACATTGATATCATATCCCCCCTCAATCGTCTCTTCTCCAGAGAGAATAAGTTCAGTGCTTGTAGTCTTTCCTCATAGCTGATGTCCTCCATTCCCCTAATTATTTTTGTTGCCCTTCTCTGGACTTTCTCCAGTTCCAGCACATCCTTCCTTAGGACCGGTGCCCAGAACTGGACAGCATACTCCAGATGTGGCCGGACCAGAGTCTTGTAGAGTGGGAGAATAATCTCTTTATTTCTGGAGTGAATCCCCTTTTTTATACATGCCAGTATTCTGTTGGCTTTGCTTGCAGCGGCTTGGCATTGCATGCCACTACCAAGCTTGTTGTCTACCAGTACCCCCAAGTCCTTTTCCATCCTAGACTCACCCAGAGGTTCCCCCCCCTAGTGAGTAGCTTGCTTTCTGGTTTCTGGCCCCCAAGTGCATTACTTTACATTTTTCAACATTAAATCTCATCTGCCATGTAGTTGCCCACCCCGTTATTTTGTTCAGGTCCGCTTGTAAGGTTTCCACATCCTGCATAGAAGATATTGGCATGCTTAGTTTAGTATTGTCCGCAAATACTGAGATTGTACTAGATATCCCCTCCTCTAGATCATTTATGAATAAATTAAACAGGATTGGTCCCAGGACAGAACCCTGGGGGACCCCACTTTCCACCCCCGCCCAATCCGAGTACTCCCCATTAATCGCCACCCTCTGTACTCTCCCCTGGAGCCAGTTCTCTATCCAGGTACTCACCTTATAGTCCATACCTACCTTCCTTAGTTTGTACAGTAAGCGTTTGTGGGGAACGGTGTCAAAGGCCTTTGCAAAGTCCAGATACACCACATCCACAGGCTTTCCTTTATCTAGGTGGCAGCTCACTTCATCGTAGAAGGTTAATAGATTGGTTTGGCAAGAACGATTTTTCATGAATCCATGCTGATTACTACTAATAATATCATTTTCATTACTAAAGTCTTGTATGTGGTCCCTTAACATCCCCTCCAAAATGTTGCATACTACTGAAGTTAGGCTGACCGGCCTATAGTTACCCGGGATATATCTCGGCCCCTTTTTAAATATTGGTACCACGTTGGCTTTTTTCCAATCAGCTGGCACCATACCCGTCTGTAAACTATCCTTAAAGATCAAGAATAATGGTCTGGCAATCACCTGGCTGAGCTCATTAAGAACCCTCGGGTGCAAGCCATCCGGTCCCGGGGATTTATTTATGTTAAGTTTCTCTAGTTTAGCTCTAAGTCTATCTTCTGTTAGCCATGGCGGCACTTCCTGGGGTGTATTATTTAGTTCGGCCTTACAAGCTGGGTTAGTGTAGCCCCCCCGATTCCTTTGTGAAGACTGAAGAGAAGAAATTATTTAACACTTCCGCCTTTTCTCTGTCCTCAGTGGCCATATTTCCTTTATCATCTTTTATGGGGCCAATGTGTTCTGGCCTCGCTTTCCTACTGTTTATATACTTAAAGAACTTCTTGGGGTTCTTTTTACTCTCCTCCGCTATATGTCTCTCGTGTTCTATTTTAGCCGCCCTGATTTCGTTTTTACATTTCTTATTACACTCTTTGTAATGCTTAAATGCTGCCAATGACCCCTCAGTCTTGTATTTTTTGAAGGCCTTTTCTTTAGCACTAATATACATTTTTATGTTGGAGTTTAGCCACCCAGGGTTTAGTTTTGCTCTTTTAAATTTATTTCCCTTTGGAATGCACTGGCCAAACCCCCTGTTAAGTATGCTCTTGAAGCACTCCCATTTTTCCTCCGTGTTCTTTGTTTCATCCCATTTGATA
>NW_028119811.1:27500-90289 GCF_965119305.1 Pelophylax lessonae
ATATTGCTAATGCTTTCCAGAAGTACTACTCCACATTGTACAAATTAAAGGATTAACCTACCACTGCCCAGCCTACGGATGCTGCTATCTCTGCATTTCTAGATACATACAACTTCCCATAGTAGACCCCACCGTGTAAGCCAAACTGAATGCACCTATTACCTCTTCTGAAATCCTTTAATTTTTTATGGTCTACTTGAGCCCAAATCTATGTTTGATTCAAACAGACAGTTCATGAATACTGTATGGTGTTGTGGTGTACATGGCATGCTTTCCTTGTTGTTTCTCCTTTCTTTTCCTTCTCTTTTGTTTCAGGCTTTGTTTTCCCTAGAAATTAGGAATGTCTGGGGAATGTCTGTTCTTGGATATTTTTCTCTTTTGAAAGCCCCTCTGTCCAATTGAGATTATGAGTGGGCTTGGTTCTTAATACACTTGTAGCGGGGTTAAACATGCCTAAAGACACTGTTTGATATGTGGGAAGGAACTAGGCTCCCTCTAGTGGTAGCTGCATGGAATTTCCCGGGCTGTGACTTCCTTTTCACAAGATGAAGAAACTACATCTCCCAGGCTGCTTTGCAAGATCCAGGGTGCACGGCTGCACCGCACGGCACTATGGGGGAAGTTATTTAAAGGAAGAGAGAAGCGTGTGAAGGGGGGGCGCCTTTCTGCGCTGGACTCTGAGGAACCAGCGAGCGAGAGTGAAGGACTGACACTGGATATTGGGCCAGAGCCTCTTAGCCTGGAGGGACGACGTGGAACCGTCCCATCTCAAGCACGAGGCACATTCCTGGAGGTCATACTGCTGTTTGCAGAGACCGGAAGTCATCCGCCAGAAGGACCTCGCGCGGCTGGCATATAGCCACAGGACTGAGACCGCAGTGAAAGCGCGCGAAGGAGAAACTTCTGTTGGTGAGAGGGCACATGCCCAATAACTGACTTTATCTGCCAACGAGATAGTTTTATCTACAGATAGCGGTAGCGCAGAAGGAGGTGATAAAACCCCGGGGTTTATCAGCATACTTTCTCAGGAGACTCATAGACAAACAATAAGGTCTGTAAAGGAGTCGCTAGAGGCTTAACTCTCTCGCAGAAGTTATTGCTCAGTTACACAGACACCCTGCGGTGACAACTAACAGCTCGTTGTTTTTCTCTCTCTTGATCTTTATTCCTAATCTGGATTACAAATGAGCTCTATTCAATAACCTTGCTAGCGAAGATCAACAAGAAAGAAGAGAACTCTGGGGGAGGGACTCAGATAGGCCTATCTACCTGGTACTGTGTCTAGCCTTAATGCAGGAGGAGTGTGGGGGTATTCTTTTACCTTTTTAAAAGCTGTTTTAAATAACCTTTTATGGACTTGTATTGTATTGTATTGTATCTCCCCTATTCAATTTGATATATAGTAAACTAAGTTTGGTTAATTACAATCCTGTGCGTTGTTCCATTGTGTCATCCAGAAGGACTACCATTCAAGAAGGTAACAAGGTATTGTTGCATATTGAAGTATGGTATTCCAATCTGTGTATCCATTTGATAGTCCAGTCCTATTCTGGGTCAGTTGTGCCTGAGGAGGGATCGAGCCAATTTGATTGGGTTGTTAGGCAGGGTGTAGACCCAATAATATAATCAGCAGCTCCTGCGGGGGTGGTGCTACACGTGGGGGCTCGTCCGGGATTTCTACAGTCCTGCAATACAACCCTCTCAGCCCCAGAATCCCCTCCCACGCAGAAATGGATCCTGTCGCTGCTGCTGAGTGGTGCAAGGAAGAGAATGTCATAGTGGAAAATGGCCTGGTGGTTGAAATCAAGGGAGAAGCCTGGACTGAAGAAAAGCTCCTCCCTGTTTTGAGGGCACTATCCACAGACAGGAAATTCTGGGTGATTGACATGAAAACTGACACCACTGTCCCACACACGTATGCACTGTGTGAGTGGAGGAAGGGGGTCCCTGATTATTTCAACGGAAACAGTGTAAAAACTACTGACCAAACAGAACTTTTCCTGATACATCCAGGAGTTCCTATTGCGGGTCCCTCATCCACCACCCCTGGGGTATCCAGCCAAGAAAAAGGTGTCCAAGAAGGGCATCCTGAGTCATCACCTTTGTCGACTTTTAGCTCAGAACTGTGTGCTGTTCTTGGGGAGATTGTGGCAAAATGTAGCAGGGACTCCTCGAGCTATCTGATGACTGGATATAGGAAGCTCCGGACATTCTCTGGGAAACAGCCTGTGCCTTCAGCAGAAGATGGGTTCGAAGAGTGGCTAGATACCGCCACTCAGGCTTTGGAGGAATGGGAGGTACCAGAACAGCACAAGAAGCAGAGAATCACAGAGAGTTTAAGGGGACCTGCATTAGAGGCTGTACGTAATCTAAAGATTAGCAAGAAGAACTGCACTGCACAGGATTATTTGGACATTCTGCAAGATGTGTTTGGTCGGACGGAGAACGCGGCTGAACTTCTCTACCAGTTGGACCACTGTTATCAAGAAGAGGGGGAGAAGTTGTCCGAATTCATTAAACGTCTGGATAGGATTATCCACCAGATTCTGTTAAAGAAAGGAATAGACCCCCGGAAAATAGATGAGACTCGTGCACGACAGGTTCTGAAAGGGGCTCAACCTTTAGATCCCATTGCCATACTGCTACGAACTCGTCAAGATGGCGGCATTCTAGAATACCCCGACCTGATTCGAATGGTCAGAGAGGAAGAGGTCATGTTGGACAACAAGAAGAAAAGTCGGCAGTTTGACTCAACTGCCCGGGTTGGAGTGATAAGTGTGGAAGAGGGTGACTCTCAAGTTGAACTCCTAAAGACCCAAGTGTCTCAGTTGATAGAAATGGTGTCCATCCTGACTGGTCAGGTATCCACTCTACCCAAGGGGAGTATATCGGAGAGGCCAGATGAACCTGTTAGTCTCAGCACAGATCCAGAGCCACGGCCTGCAAGATTGTTAACTTGTTTCAACTGCGGGGGAGTTGGGCATGTTAGAAGGGTATGTCCCAGCTCAGGAAAGGTTGCCACGAAACCTCGCGAGCCAGC
This sequence comes from Pelophylax lessonae, assembly GCF_965119305.1. Lineage (NCBI taxonomy): Eukaryota > Metazoa > Chordata > Amphibia > Anura > Ranidae > Pelophylax > Pelophylax lessonae. The sequence goes on from NW_028119811.1 coordinate 30,541, forward strand.
GGGAAACTTCAGAGGACACCGGTGAAGGAGTCAATCGGGTGTCCGCCAGTCTTAAGGGACTCCAGAAGTGGTGCAGGATCAGGGAAACTGAGTCAGGGGGTCAGACCCAAATATAACACCCCCAGTTCTAGACTCCGGGTTACTGAGGGAAGGAAAGTCAATGCACACCGGGTTCAGCGGGGGCCCAGATTAAGGAAGAAAAAGGAGAAGAGGGCCAGGGTACAGAGAACTGAATCAGACAACAAGGCTACAGCAAGAGAATTCCCAACTAACTTGGTCGGGCCCTCCCCAGTGGTCTTGGTTCAGGTGGAAGGAATTTACACAAGAGCCCTCCTTGACACAGGGGCCCAGGTGACTCTTTTGTATAGAGACTTCTATGATAAATATCTTACCCATCTACCTTTGCAGAAGTTGGAAGATCTGGAGATATGGGGTATTGGGACCCAAAGTTTTCCCTATGACGGGTATCTGCCAATCATGTTGACCTTTGATCCATCAGTGGCTGGTGAAGCGGAAACCTTCGACACCTTAGCGGTGGTCTGTCCTCGTCCACCAGGGGCCAACAAAAGCTCTCTCATCGTAGGAACAAACACTGACCTGGTAAGGCGCCTTCTGATACAACTGGTCCAGGGACAAGATGCTCAGGCGCCAAGGATCCATCCCATGCTACGGCAGGCCTACCAACGATTAGTGTTGGAGCAAGAGACCCCCGCAGAAGGAGTTGGATGACTCTGGAAGCTGGATAGAGCAGAAAAGGTCTTACAGCCAGGAGAGGTGGCCTGTTTTAAGGCTTCTGTTAAACTCACATGGCAACAGCCGGGTCCCTTCATTATCTTTGAATCAGGTCAAAAGGAGAGACAGAGAGGGATAGAAGTGATCCCTGAGGTGATCCCTTTGAAGGTGTTACAGGAAAACCGTGGAAGGGTTTTAGTGAGTGTCAGAAACACCTCTATTACACCGGTGAAGGTACCGGCCAGAGTGCTCCTGGGCCAAGTCAACCCGGCTACCCCAGTTGCCCCCATTGATTTCAAAGAAAAGGAACAGGGTGAAGCGGTTATAGAGGAGCTCTGCTCTGGAAACGCTGCCCTCCCGCTGGAATGGGTGAAGAGGGCCAAGGCACAACTTGCTCGATGGAGGGAAATATTCTCTAAGGACGAGTTTGACGTGGGATGTGCCAGGAGCGCCACTCATAAGATCCGCCTGAGTGAGGACAAGCCTTTCAGGGAGAGAGTCCGGCGAGTCCCCTTAGGTGACTTAGAAGATCTACGTCAACAGCTGGCAGAGCTCAAAAAGATCGGGATTATCCGAGAATCCAGGAGCCCGTATGCTTCCCCGATAGTGGTAGTCCGGAAGAAAAATGGATCTTTGAGGCTTTGTATCGACTACCGAACGCTGAACAGAAGAACCATCCCAGACCAGTATACCACTCCTCGAATCGAAGATGCCCTACAGAGTCTGTCAGGGGCGAAGTGGTTCAGTGTGATGGACTTAAAGAGTGGGTATTATCAGATCCCCATGCACCCTGAAGATCGGGAGAAAACAGCCTTCATCACCCCTGTGGGGTTCTTTGAGTTCAATCGCATGCCTCAGGGGTTGTCCGGGGCCCCTGCTACCTTCCAAAGGCTGATGGAGAGGACCGTTGGAGATATGAATTTGATAGAGGTACTGGTATACTTGGATGATGTTATCGTGTTTGGCAGAACTTTGGAAGAACATGAGGAGAGGTTGGAAAAGGTCTTGAAGAGGCTACATGAAGAAGGTCTGAAACTTTCTCCTGAGAAGTGCCAATTCTATCAGTCCTCGGTCCATTACCTGGGCCATATCGTGTCTGAAGAAGGGGTGGCCACTGACCCGGACAAGCTGGATGCTGTTGCTTCCTGGCCGAGACCCACAAATGTGACCGAACTCCGGTCATTCTTGGGCTTTTGCTCCTATTACAGGAGGTTTGTGGAGGGGTTCGCCCAGATTGCCCGACCCCTAAATGAGCTCCTGAAGAATGAAGAAGATGATGTCCCTGAGTTGGTAAAGCCGGCGAAGTCCACCATGGGCCCCCGGAAGGCTAAGGAATCCATCCAGGATCAGTGGACCCCGGAATGCGAAGGGGCCTTTGTCCAGCTGAAGGAAACCCTAACCACTGCCCCTGTGTTGGCCTATGCGGACCCCACAAAACCATATGAACTGCATGTTGATGCCAGCCGAGATGGGCTGGGGGGGGTACTTTATCAGGAGCATGAGGGTCATCTGCGACCTGTTGCCTATGTGAGCAGAAGCCTACTGCCTGCTGAAAGGAATTATCCTACTCACAAACTTGAATTCTTGGCCTTGAAGTGGGCAGTGGTTGACAAATTGAAAGACTACCTGTACGGAGCTGAATTCATTGTCAAGACAGATAATAATCCCCTCACCTATCTGTTGACTACGGCCAAGCTGGATGCAACAGGACATCGATGGTTGGCTGCCCTCTCTAGCTTCAATTTTAGCCTGAAGTATCGGCCAGGAATCGGAAATAGGGATGCAGATGCCCTATCCAGAAGGTTGCATGTTCCACAGGAACCTGCGGAAGAATGGACTCATTTGGCTCCAGAAGGGATGCGTGCCCTATATCAGGGAACTGAATTTCGATCCCGAGGAGGGTCAAGAGCAGAAGAGATTGGGGTTTCGGCTATCGGAGTACCCAAATGCTACTGCCAGGTGACCCAGGTTGAAGGGGAGGGTTTGCCCCGGCTGTCCAAAAGGGACTTGCGGAAGGAGCAGTTGGAAGACCCTTTGGGAAAACTTCTCTTGGAAGCCTTGGAGATCCAGAGCCCTGAGTTGCTTCTAACTGACTCCCCTCAGGGGGCCCGTCTGTTACATAGAGAGTGGACCCGGTTACAGATCAGAGAAGGAGTGGCCTACCGGAGAGGTCCATCTGAAGATCTGGAGGAGAAGTGGCAACTGTTCTTACCAGCTAAATACAGAGAGGGAGTTCTGGCCGCTCTTCATGATAATCATGGCCATCTGGGGCCCGAAAGAACCTTTCAGCTTGTCAGGGACAGGTTCTACTGGCCTTGTATGAGGGCCGAAGTTGAAGGATACTGTCATTCTTGTGTCCGGTGTATACAGAGGAAGACTCTGCCACGTCAAGCAGCCCCAATGGGCCATCTACAGAGTCAGGGACCCATGGAGCTGGTGTGCATTGATTTCCTTTGCTTAGAGCCTGATCTGAGTGGCCAGGGGAATGTCCTTGTGGTAACAGACCATTTTACCAGATATGCTCAAGCATTCCCAACAAGGGATCAGAAGGCCTCAACGGTAGCCAAAGTTCTTGTAGAGAAGTTCTTTGTACATTATGGGTTACCACAACGCCTCCATTCTGATCAGGGAAGGGACTTTGAAAGCAGACTGATCAAGAGACTGTTAGATATGTTAGGCATTCAAAAGACTAGAACCACTCCCTACCATCCACAGGGGGATGCCCAGCCTGAACGATTTAACAGGACTCTTTTGGATATGTTGGGGACTTTGAGCTCAGAGAAGAAACAGCATTGGGGCAAGCATGTAGCTGCCATTGTGCATGCCTACAACAGCACTGTCAGTGATGCTACTGGATATTCCCCTTATCGGCTGATGTTTGGAAGGGAGGCTCGGTTGCCAGTGGATTTGGCCTTTGGCATTTCGCCTGATCATACCTCTTCAGCATCGCATAGAGGATATGTGGACCGACTGCGGAAGAGTCTGAAAGCGGCCTATGACAAGGCTCAGGCCACATCTGATCAACGTGGACTGCGGAATAAAAAAAATTTCGACCTAAAAGTTCGGATCCATGACCTGCAACCAGGGGACAGGGTTTTGTTGAGAAACTTGGGTGTCCCGGGAAAACACAAGTTGGCAGACCGCTGGAAGTCCCAACCTTATGTTATCTGCAAGCAACTGCCAAACCTTCCTGTGTACCAAATTCGGCCTGAAGGAAGTGTGGGTCCATTGAAGGCTTGGCATCGGAACCATTTGCTGCCTCTCTCTGAAGCGGTTCGTATGCCCCCTGTGGAAGACTTGTCAGAGGCCCCTTCGACTTCTCGCCGGTCCAGACCAGTTACCAGATCTCAGACGACGCTCCCAGATGAGGGAGAGGGAAGTTCTCCATCTGAAGATTTGGAAGATGAAGAGGAGGTACCCGACTGGTTGTGGTCATCTCAGTTGCCAGAACCCACACCTGCCTCCCTGTCTTCATCTGACTTGGCTGATAGAGGAGCCCTTCGGGCAGAAGCCCCTGAATTCTTACCCTTTCATATGCTTCCAGAAGAAGCAGCTGAGGATGAAGATCCTGAGGAGGAGGTTGCACCCTTCTCTGAAGAAGAACTGACCTCTCTTGAACCATCAGGTTCCTCTGTGTTGGAACATGAGGAGGTGGACATTGAAGAATCCTCAGAAGTGCCTGATCCTAGTACCTCTGAGAGCATGCCTCCACGGGAACAGAGGGAAAGGAGAGTCATTCACCCACCTAAGAGACTGACCTATGATCAATTGGGTGAATGTTCGGAAGAAGCTGTTTTTACCTCCAAAAGATCTCCTGACCAGCCTAGTTCCTCCACTGTAGATTTGGTGGGGGACAACCCTAGCTCACCCCCAGGCACAACTGTACAAGCCACCCAAGTTTCGGGGGGTCTGTGAGAGATCATGAGAACAAAGTATTGAAGTAGAAAACGTTTGCATTTAAGTTTGTACATAAGGATATTGGGTTTGGCCATTATAATAAGCACAGTTTTTGATGTTCACAATTTGGTTTACTTTGTGAGTTAAGGTTTGTGCACATTTTGTTGCTCTGACCTCACTATATGTTTTTTTTTCTCTTTCTCACCTTTTGATGTTTTTTTTTTTACAACACAAACTTTAAGATGTAAGTGTTTAAGAAATTGCAAAGGCACATGTGCTTTTTAAAGGAGCACTATATAAAAGCACTAGAAATCAGCACTATATTAACACTGTAGAAATCACTTATTTGCTTATTAATTGCACTTTATCGTTTTACTGTTCCACTGCTATCAGAATACAAAATTGGATATATTCAGATTGACTTATTTCAGCAAAATGTTAATGTTTTTGTTGTATAATGCCAACCTATGCACTAGGGTACATACTGTTGACCTCTTTGGGGACCAAAGTTTCTCAAGTGGGGGGAGTGTGTAGCGGGGTTAAACATGCCTAAAGACACTGTTTGATATGTGGGAAGGAACTAGGCTCCCTCTAGTGGTAGCTGCATGGAATTTCCCGGGCTGTGACTTCCTTTTCACAAGATGAAGAAACTACATCTCCCAGGCTGCTTTGCAAGATCCAGGGTGCACGGCTGCACCGCACGGCACTATGGGGGAAGTTATTTAAAGGAAGAGAGAAGCGTGTGAAGGGGGGGCGCCTTTCTGCGCTGGACTCTGAGGAACCAGCGAGCGAGAGTGAAGGACTGACACTGGATATTGGGCCAGAGCCTCTTAGCCTGGAGGGACGACGTGGAACCGTCCCATCTCAAGCACGAGGCACATTCCTGGAGGTCATACTGCTGTTTGCAGAGACCGGAAGTCATCCGCCAGAAGGACCTCGCGCGGCTGGCATATAGCCACAGGACTGAGACCGCAGTGAAAGCGCGCGAAGGAGAAACTTCTGTTGGTGAGAGGGCACATGCCCAATAACTGACTTTATCTGCCAACGAGATAGTTTTATCTACAGATAGCGGTAGCGCAGAAGGAGGTGATAAAACCCCGGGGTTTATCAGCATACTTTCTCAGGAGACTCATAGACAAACAATAAGGTCTGTAAAGGAGTCGCTAGAGGCTTAACTCTCTCGCAGAAGTTATTGCTCAGTTACACAGACACCCTGCGGTGACAACTAACAGCTCGTTGTTTTTCTCTCTCTTGATCTTTATTCCTAATCTGGATTACAAATGAGCTCTATTCAATAACCTTGCTAGCGAAGATCAACAAGAAAGAAGAGAACTCTGGGGGAGGGACTCAGATAGGCCTATCTACCTGGTACTGTGTCTAGCCTTAATGCAGGAGGAGTGTGGGGGTATTCTTTTACCTTTTTAAAAGCTGTTTTAAATAACCTTTTATGGACTTGTATTGTATTGTATTGTATCTCCCCTATTCAATTTGATATATAGTAAACTAAGTTTGGTTAATTACAATCCTGTGCGTTGTTCCATTGTGTCATCCAGAAGGACTACCATTCAAGAAGGTAACAAGGTATTGTTGCATATTGAAGTATGGTATTCCAATCTGTGTATCCATTTGATAGTCCAGTCCTATTCTGGGTCAGTTGTGCCTGAGGAGGGATCGAGCCAATTTGATTGGGTTGTTAGGCAGGGTGTAGACCCAATAATATAATCAGCAGCTCCTGCGGGGGTGGTGCTACACGTGGGGGCTCGTCCGGGATTTCTACAGTCCTGCAATACAACCCTCTCAGCCCCAGAATCCCCTCCCACGCAGAAATGGATCCTGTCGCTGCTGCTGAGTGGTGCAAGGAAGAGAATGTCATAGTGGAAAATGGCCTGGTGGTTGAAATCAAGGGAGAAGCCTGGACTGAAGAAAAGCTCCTCCCTGTTTTGAGGGCACTATCCACAGACAGGAAATTCTGGGTGATTGACATGAAAACTGACACCACTGTCCCACACACGTATGCACTGTGTGAGTGGAGGAAGGGGGTCCCTGATTATTTCAACGGAAACAGTGTAAAAACTACTGACCAAACAGAACTTTTCCTGATACATCCAGGAGTTCCTATTGCGGGTCCCTCATCCACCACCCCTGGGGTATCCAGCCAAGAAAAAGGTGTCCAAGAAGGGCATCCTGAGTCATCACCTTTGTCGACTTTTAGCTCAGAACTGTGTGCTGTTCTTGGGGAGATTGTGGCAAAATGTAGCAGGGACTCCTCGAGCTATCTGATGACTGGATATAGGAAGCTCCGGACATTCTCTGGGAAACAGCCTGTGCCTTCAGCAGAAGATGGGTTCGAAGAGTGGCTAGATACCGCCACTCAGGCTTTGGAGGAATGGGAGGTACCAGAACAGCACAAGAAGCAGAGAATCACAGAGAGTTTAAGGGGACCTGCATTAGAGGCTGTACGTAATCTAAAGATTAGCAAGAAGAACTGCACTGCACAGGATTATTTGGACATTCTGCAAGATGTGTTTGGTCGGACGGAGAACGCGGCTGAACTTCTCTACCAGTTGGACCACTGTTATCAAGAAGAGGGGGAGAAGTTGTCCGAATTCATTAAACGTCTGGATAGGATTATCCACCAGATTCTGTTAAAGAAAGGAATAGACCCCCGGAAAATAGATGAGACTCGTGCACGACAGGTTCTGAAAGGGGCTCAACCTTTAGATCCCATTGCCATACTGCTACGAACTCGTCAAGATGGCGGCATTCTAGAATACCCCGACCTGATTCGAATGGTCAGAGAGGAAGAGGTCATGTTGGACAACAAGAAGAAAAGTCGGCAGTTTGACTCAACTGCCCGGGTTGGAGTGATAAGTGTGGAAGAGGGTGACTCTCAAGTTGAACTCCTAAAGACCCAAGTGTCTCAGTTGATAGAAATGGTGTCCATCCTGACTGGTCAGGTATCCACTCTACCCAAGGGGAGTATATCGGAGAGGCCAGATGAACCTGTTAGTCTCAGCACAGATCCAGAGCAACGGCCTGCAAGATTGTTAACTTGTTTCAACTGCGGGGGAGTTGGGCATGTTAGAAGGGTATGTCCCAGCTCAGGAAAGGTTGCCACGAAACCTCGCGAGCCAGCGGGAAACTTCAGAGGACACCGGTGAAGGAGTCAATCGGGTGTCCGCCAGTCTTAAGGGACTCCAGAAGTGGTGCAGGATCAGGGAAACTGAGTCAGGGGGTCAGACCCAAATATAACACCCCCAGTTCTAGACTCCGGGTTACTGAGGGAAGGAAAGTCAATGCACACCGGGTTCAGCGGGGGCCCAGATTAAGGAAGAAAAAGGAGAAGAGGGCCAGGGTACAGAGAACTGAATCAGACAACAAGGCTACAGCAAGAGAATTCCCAACTAACTTGGTCGGGCCCTCCCCAGTGGTCTCGGTTCAGGTGCCTTATTTTCCTTACCTGAGAGCGGTGTGCTCATTATGTAATCCAATGGTGTGACACATTGTCAAATGCGATGTCCAGTTGTGTCTGGTGTATTTTATTTTCTTTCTTTGTAAAAATTCAATAACAATGATTGGATCATAAAGATGAGTGCCTATGAATCCCTGGCCATAGAGATGAAGCACCCATTTTCTTTTTGAAGTCTTTGCAATATGATGGACTTTATTTGCCTTCATGTTGCTGCACTTTGTTCTTAAAAATGGACAATACAGTTGACTGTTGTTACTGCACTTGTATTCATTCTCAGGCCTTTGGGCCCATGTATCCGCACTTTTTTTTTAATTCAAATAAAGTACTTGTGGAATATATAAAGAAATGAGTGACCAGCAACTGTTCAGTATGAAGAAGTGAGTCAAAGGTTTTATGAAGAAAAGTTTTGCAATGGTTTTTCCTGAATGTTAGAGTAAAGTAATGTATGTAGGAGATTGTGGACCCGGATCCATAATCCGTTTACCTTTGGACACCAGATATATGGCATAGTGCCCTCCTGGAGGCATGCTCGGTAACACGTAGAGGGATGATTTGGTATAAAGTAGGCCAGATAGGCTGGTATAAAATAAGGCATAAGATTTTGTGTTTGGATTCCAAGCAGAAACAAGGTGCAGTCATTGAGTTCTTGATGAAGGAGGGATGCAGGCTGTCTGACATCCACAGAAGGCTACAGACAGGGCCGGACTGGGAATAAAATTCAGCCCTGGAAATATTTTCATACCAGCCCCATAGCATTATTATACCAGCTCAACAGCATGTCATTGTATTCTTGTTCATAAAAAGGAAAACCATGCATTTTTAAGCACATCTGAAGAGTGTATTATAGATAAGACAGATATGTAAGCATATAGGGCTTTATATATATTAACTCCGGTTCAAAGTGGAAAAAGTGCAGACATGGTACAGGAGGTGGTCATAGGCTGTGTGGACATGGCACAGGAGATGTCAGAGGCTGCGAGCATTGTACAGGAGGATATGTCAGAGGCTGGGGGCATAGTACAGGAGATGCAGGGGCTGCGGGCATGATACAGAGATGTCAGAGGTTGCGAGCATTGGTATAGGAGATGCAGGGGCTGTGGGCATGCCACACGTCACTGGTTGCTAGATGCCAATCGGGCTGGCCTTCCCTAGCAACCAGTGCAGCGGAGAGCCGGAGACAGTCGAGGGCGGCACACCAAAGCAGCGGGGGTCAAGTCAGGGCAAGTCATAGGGCGCAAGTCAAAGTCAAGTCGCAAGTCATAGGTCGCAAGTCAAAGTCAAGTCGAGTCATTTATAGAATTCTGTCAAGCAAGTTGCAAGTCCTCAAACAGGTGACTCGAGTCTGACTCGAGTCAAGTCATGTAACTCGAGTCACCCACCTCTGCTACCTGGCTGGTTCATACCACCACATTGCAGTGGTGTGCACTTAAGAAAAGTATAGCAAGCCATACTTTTTTCCAGATCATCAAGACGAACCACCTCCTCGCACTGCATGGCGGCCAATAGAACTTTGTGAAATGGCACCTTGTGAGTGACATTTCCATGGATTTTATATACAAAGAAAAAGTGAACAGTGCGCTGTACTGTGATTGGCACTTTGGCACCTTGGTGTCTTTCCACCACACACCAGCCGGTGCTTTGTAACACAATGGCCAGTGTGAATGTACCCCTAAATAAACTGTAACCCTATTCTAAAATGCTGGACATTATCATAGTTTGCACTGAAAGCAATGACATTGACCCCTTTCCCCCAGCCAATACCAACTAATTCACTCCAGTCTTGTTATCTGGTATGAAAGAGATATTGTGTCATTATTAGCATTGTGACTCATAAGCATTTATTAAGCATTGTGTTAAAACAGGCTTGATTACTTTTTCCTGTGTGATCTTTCATTGTATTCAATTCTATCGTATTCTGTCTTTGTGGCTTCTTCTTCTTCCCTTATTGGGCAGTATAAGGGGGAGGCTGATTAGTGGGGACTTCAGAAGTTGGGTATGATAGCAGTGCTGAGGCCATGGCATTTTTCTGAATTAGGAACACCTGGAAGAATGACACAAATACAGAAGCTAGAATACAGACATCAAACTGTTTTAAACATCATTATACCTTAGCTATAGCGTATTTGAAAATTGACACATTAAAAAGACCAATAGGCTTATGATAATTACAACATACAGTATCTGTGTCTCATTTACTTAACGTCTCACTAAACCCACATCATAAACTATAATTATAATAATAAATGGTGTATTGCATGCTCTTCATACTCACTCAGTCACTATGAGATTCGTTTTCTGTATTCTGCAAAAAACCTGGTTGATCCTGCTGCTCTATATCTCCCCCTTCTGTCCAAGTCCCCAGTTCATCTAGGGATTTTGCCAGAGGCGTAACTAGAACCTTCAGGGCCCCAGTGCAAAAAAACATTAAGGCCCCCCCCCGGGCCCCTGACCATCAAGCCTGGGGCTCTTCCCACTGATCCTTGGGCCCTTTACTCTTGTTGTGGGGCCCTTTCACAAGAGTGGGCCCCCTTACTGCCATCTTGGGGCCTCCCCACGGTGGTGAAATGTCAATGCCAGGGCCGAGCCGCAAGTGTGACCTCTATGATCCTGGAAGTTCACCCACTGGTGTCAGTAGTTTTTATTTTTTGGTATTTTAATTGTATTATTTTTTATCATTTTATTTAATTTTTTTACAATGTCACTGGCTATGACTCTGTCCGTTCAGAAAAGGAAGGAGCTGGTAAATTACATATTTACTGACTCCTTCCTGGTTCTCTATTGTGACACATCCCCTGCAGCAGCTGGCAGGAGAGGGGAGGGAGTACAGTGGGGTAGGGGGGGGGGGACCAGTGGAGCCCACAGGGGTTAAATTTTCAGCTTTTAGCGCTGTTGCATTTTGAATGACAATTGCGCGGTCATGCAACATTGTACCTAAACCAAATTTGTGTCATTTTTTTCCCCCACAAATAGAGCTTTCTTTTGGTGGTATTTGATCACTGCCAGGTTTTTTCTTTTTTGGTGCACAAATAAAAAAGGACAGAAAAGTTTGAAAAAAAAAAAAGTTTTTTTGTTTAGGTTATAAAATTTTGTGAATAGATACATATTTTCCTGCACTGATGAGCACTGATGACGCCGCACTGACAGGCACTGATGAGGAGACACTGATTGGTTGGCACTGATGGGGTGGCACTGATATACAGCACTGATGGGCACTGATATGTGGCACTGATAGATAGCACTGATATGTAGCATTGGTGGGCACTGATAGGCAGCACTGATGGGCACTGACCGGCGGCACTGATCGGCACTGATGGGCGGCACTGGTGGGCAATAATGGGCACTGGTGGGCGGCACTGGTGGATGGCAATAACGGGCACTGGTGGGCAGCACTGATATATGGCATTGGTGGGCAGCACTGATAGGAGGGCACCACTGGCAGGCTGTTTGCCATCCCTGGTGGCCATGGTGGGCATCCCTGGTGGTCATGGGTGGGCATCCCTGGTGGCTCTAGTGGCACCCCCCCCCCCCCCAGGGCTGCACTGGTAATCAATCATCTGATTACCAGCACAGACCCCCCTGTGATCAGTGAGTACTTAGAAATACTCACTGATCACCGCAGCTCCAGTATTGATCCTCTTCTTCTCCTCCCTGACAGGATCTGTCAGGGAGGAGAAGAGATCGAAGCCGTTACAACGGCTGTATTTACATTGCATGACGGCTGTGATTGGACACAGCCGTCATGTGATCAGGAGGGCCAATCACAGGGCCCTCCTGATGCATCTCGTTGCGATGTGTCCGAGGGACACAGGCACATCGAGATCGCGCCGCTGCGCGTGCACGCGGCGGCGCGATCTCGCTCCTTCTGAAGCACGTTCCGGAACGTCCATTCAGAAGGACGAGACTCCCACCCGGCGTATATGTACAATGGCCGGGTGGGAGGTGGTTAAAGACCAACTCTAGGAAACCTGAAAATTCTTGTTAAAATTAGGGGACAGTGAAAGCAATTTAACTTACCTGTTATTTTGTTCCCCTGACAGATGGTGCTCTGACAGTAGAATGCTCTTTAATGTCCTCATGGCCAACGCAGAGCTATGGACCCTGCATCAGTCTTTAGTATGTCGGAGGACATAGGCTACATTCACACCTAAAGGGCCATACACACTATAAGATTTTCTGAAGACTTTTTCCTTCAGATTTACCTTTTCTATGTAGTGCAAGGCCCTGCCAGATTGCATACAAATTGAAAGTGTTTAGGTTTGACCTCATATTATCTGGTTTTGGTAAATCTAAAGGAAAAGTCTTCAGAAAATCTTATAGTGTGTATGGCCCATAAGACTGGCCATATGTTATGCAATTTTCTTTCCTTCAACAACGGGCTATAGCCAGCAGCAGTGATCGCACTAAAATAAAACTGACAGGCTGGTACTGAAGTCAATCAATAACCAGCTTGCCCATGGATGAATCGAAATTTGACTGGTGCCTGCTGAACTGGCTGAATTTCATAGTTAAATAGTTAATCTGATTGAAAAAGACACTTGTCCATCCAGTTCAACTAACATAAATAAAAAAAATAAAAATAAAAATGATTTTGATCCGTCTATGGCCGGCTTAAGTGTCTCAGGTGTGAATGGGGAGCAGGTGTGTTAAATTTGGTGTTATCGCTCTCACTCTCTCATACTGGTCACTGGAAGTTCATCACGGCAACGAACGGAGGATCTGAAAAAAAGAATTGATGCTCTACATAAAGATGGCCTAGGCTATAAGAAGAGTGCCAAGACCCTAAAAGTGAGCTGTAGCGCAATGGCCAAGACCATACAGCGGTTTAACAGAACAGGTTCCACTTAGAACAGGCCTAGCCATTGTCGACCACAGAAGTTGACTGCACATGCTCAGCATCATATCCAGAGGTTGTCTTTGGGAAATAGACGTCGGAGTGCCGTGCTGCCAGCATTGCTGCAGAGGTTGAAGGAGTGGGGGTCAGCGTCAGCCTGTCAGTGCTCAGACCATATATTTTACACTTCATCGAATTGGTCTTCATGGCTGTTGTCCCAGAAGGAAGCCTCTTCTAAAGATGATGTACAAGCAGTTTTCTGAAGACAAGCAGGCTAAGGACATGGATTACTGGAACCGTGTCCTGTGGTCTGATGACACCAAGATAAACATATTTGGTTCAGATGTGTCAAGCGTGTGCGGCAGGAAAAAGAAGAGGAGTACAAAGACAAGTGTGCCTTGCCTATAGTCAAGCATGGTGGTGGGAGTGTCATGGTCTGGGGCTGCATGAGTGCTGCTGGCACTGGGGAGCTACAGCTACAGTTCATTGAGGGAACCATGAATGCCAACATGTACTGTGACATACTGAAACAGAGCATGATCCCCTCCTATCGGACACTGGGCCGCAGGGCAGTATTCCAACATAATAATGACCCCAAACACACCTCCAAGATGACCACTGCCTTGCTAAAGAAGCTGAGGGTAAAAGTGATGGACTGGCCAAGCATTTCTCTAGACCTAAACCCTATTGAGAATCTGTGGGACATCCTCAACTCGAAGGTGGAGGAGCACAAGGTCTCTAACATCCACCACCTCTGTGATGTTGTCATAGAGGAGTGGAAAAGGACTCCAGAGGCAACCTGTGAAGTTCTAGTGAACTCCATGCCCAAAAGGGTTAAGGCAGTGCTTGAAAATATTGGTGGCTACACAAAATATTGACACTTAGGGCCCAATTTGGATATTTTGACTTAGGGGTGTACTCCCTTTTGTTGCCAGCGGTTTAGACATTAATGGCTGTGTGTTGAGTTATTTTGAGGGGACAGCAAATTTACACTGTTATACAAGTTGTACACTCAATGCTTTACATTGCAGCAAAGTGTCATTTCTTCAGTGTTGTCACATGAAAAGATATAATAAAATATAAAAAAAATGTGAGGGGTGTACTCACTTTTGTGAGATACTTAATATACACACACACACACACACACACACACACACACACACACACACAGGGCAAAAACAAAAAAACAGAAAATTGAATTGGAATGACGTGTGATGACGAAACCAGGACATGTGTAGGTGTATACCTGATACGCATTGGGAAGGACAAAGGACAAAATTGTTCACCAGATCAAGTATGCTATAGATGACGGTTATGATTGGTGATTTATCCTTGACCACTTACGGACCGCCCACTGTGTATTTACGACGCTACTTTGATGTTAATTACCGGGGTTATGGCAATGTACATGGTAATCTCTGTACATTGCAAGGATTTTAACAAACATTGTTGCAGATTTCTAACGTTTATTGTTCTGAAGAAATCATTGTTTGTTCTTCTGTGCCTCTGTGATGAGTGGGTCAAATGGGAGTGGTTTCATAATTATCTGTCAGCTGTGGCAGCTGCAGGGCTCCAATGAGGAAATCCGCTGGACCTGCATCCCTTTAGACGTGTTCCTATTGGGAGTATCTCACCAAAAATGAAATTTTGTTGCAGGGGATGCCAGAAATCTGACTTGTATCTTATACATACTTCTGGGAAAATTGGTGAGCCAATCACACAAGCAGGACATTTTTTTTCTGGGGTGTGGTCAGTACACAATCTGTGTACAAAACAGCTTCAGGGAGCCATATTGCATTGCATTTTCAGAAGATTGCAGATTGAAAAGGAAAGGTCATTTTTAATAACATTCAATTACAATATGAATGTGTCACAATTGTATACGCTATATTGTTTTTTCTTTATTTGCTATTTTATTCCCCCCACGAAAGTGCAGTTACCCTTTAAGGGAGGGCTCCTTTCTCGACCAGCCCTGCCCAAAGGGGGCTACAAGGGCAAGAAAGGAGTTAAAAAAAAAATACGTCAAGTTCTTCCACCTCCGATTCGCTCACCCTGGTCTTTATGGACCTTGCTTTGTGCACTGATGCGCAGTCATGTTGGAACAGGAAGGGGCCATCCCCAAACTGCTCCCACAAATTTGGAAGCATGAAATTGTCCAAAATGTCTTGGTATGCTGACGTCTTAAGAGTTCCATTCACTTGAACTAAAAGACCAAACTTACTCCTAAAAAAACAACCCCACACCATAATCCCCCCCCTCCACCAAATTATTTAGACCAGTGCACAATCAAGGTCCATAAAGGCATGGATGAGAGTGTTTGGGGTGGAGGAACTTGACTGGCGTACACAGAGTCCTGGTCTCAACCCAAAGGGACACCTTTGGGATGAATTAGAGACTGTAAGGCAGGCCTTCTTGTCCAACATCAGTGCCTGACCTCACAAATGCGCTTCTGGAAGAATGGTCAAACATTCCCATAGACACACTCGGACTACTAAACATTGTAGACAGTCTTCCCAGAAGAGTTGAAACTGTTGTAGCTGCAAAGGGTGGGCCAACTCCATATTGAACCCTACTTACTAAGATTGGGATGACATTAAAGTTCATGTGCGTGTAAAAGGATGTGCGTGTAAAGGCAGGCGACCCAATACTTTGGTGATATAGTGTATGTCAACCATGACTGTCTGACAGGATTGGACTCACCTTAGCAACACTGTTATTCATATAATCTCTACCCTGGTCTTCTATCATTTTCTTTGCAAGGTAGACATGAATACCCTAAGACAGAAGGTAGAGTGTTAGAGTTACTGTACTGTGCAAAAGTTATAGGCAAGTGTGACGAAATGCTGTAGTAAGTAAGAACGCTTTAAAAAAATATACAGTATATTTTCAAATCTTTCTTTTTATCAATTTACAAAATTAAAACGTAAGAGAACAGAAGAAAAATCTAAATCAAATCAATATTTGATGTGACTACCTTTTGGTTTCAAACCAGCATTAACCACTTTACCAGCGGAGGATTTTGCTGTCTTACGTCCAGGCCACTTTTTGCGATTCGGCACTGTGCGACTTTAACGGACAATTGAGCGGTCGTGCGACGCCGTACCCAAACGAAATTTACGTCTTTTTTTCCCAAAAACAGAGCTTTCTTTGGGGGTATTTGATCACCTGTGCGATTTTTACTTTTTGCGCTATAAACAAAAAAAGAGCGTAAATTTTGAAAAAATAACAATATTTTTCACATTTTTTTTAATGAAATTCCCCCCCAAAAAAATGTAAAAATCAAAATTGTTTTAAATTTTTGGCCAATTTGTTTTCTGCTACCTATGTTTGGTCAAAAAAATCACAATAAGCGCATTTTGATTGGTTTGCGCAAAAGTTATTGCGTTTACTAACAAAGGGAAAGATTTTTGTCAAAATTGGGTACCTGCTCCCCCATCCGCCGCTCCTTAAAAGTGCAATGTGCAGAGGAGCGGGGAACGAGTCCTTAAAGCGGAACTTCCCCTTTTGGGAGGAGATTTGCTTTAATCCTGCGCCCTGCCGCATGCTCTAGAGATCCGTCTCTTCCTTCCCTGGTGCTTGGCGGAGTGATCTGTAAAGTACTTTACCTGCTCTGCTCTCTCAGGTGTCAGGACTTATGTGAGAAAGCGGAGAGGGAAGGAGCGGTAAAACCAATCATGGCGGCGGGTAGCGCGGCAAGCACTGGGCAGCACACAGTGAGTGAGGCGTTACACATAATGTTTTAAATGAATCAATGGTGCTGGGGTAATGCTGCAAACATGTTTTTACTTTCAGTAGGTCTTTATCAACCACTTGAAGACCAGACATTTTTCTGACATTTGTTGCTTACAAGTTAAAATCAGTATTTGTTGCTATGGGCTGGATGTCTGCTTTAACTCCCGCACTTGCCGGCAGGTGGTGCTGTGGAGCAGAGCGCGGGATCAGAGGCTGTCAGGGCGTGCAGGAGAGAGGAGTGCAGGAGAGAGGAGTGTGTGTGGAGTGTGTGCGTGACCGACCGCGTGTGAGTAACCCCCCCCCCCCCCAGGAGAGCAGCGGCGGGGAGCGGCGCTCGAACCCCGACCCCCCCCCCCCCAGAAGCGAGCGGCGAGCGGGTCGGTAACCCCCCCTCTCTTGTTGCGGGTGGCGAGCGGAACAGTAAACCCCCCCCCTTTTGCGGCGGGCGGTGAGTGGTGCGGACCCCCCCCCAGACAGAGAGGGAGCAGAGGAGACTAGCGAGCAAAGGCTGACCGGGAAGTGACAGAGGGAGGCGGGTGCAGAGCGGAGACTGACCGTCTGAGAGAAAAAAAAAAACAGCCAGGAACTGCTAGAGACAGACTTAAAGGGACATACACTAGGTAAGTAAGACTGGTGACTGAGATTGTACACTGACTGAGGGTGTAGTGTAGTACCTGAGTATCTGAGTACCTGTTACTACCTGAGTATCTGTGAGTACCTGTGAGTACCTGAGTATCTGTGAGTACCTGAGTATCTGTGAGTACCTGTGAGTACCTGAGTATCTGTGAGTACCTGAGTATCTGTGAGTACCTGAGTACCTGTGAGTACCTGAGTACCTGTGAGTACCTGAGTATCTGTGAGTACCTGTGAGTACCTGAGTATCTGTGAGTACCTGTGAGTACCTGAGTATCTGTGAGTACCTGTGAGTACCTGTGAGTATCTGGGAGTACCTGGGAGTATCTGGGAGTATCTGGGAGTACCTGAGTATTTGGGAGTACCTGAGTATCTGGGAGTACCTGTTGCTACCTGAGTGTCTGGGAGTACCTATCACTACCTGAGTGTTGTGCGTCTGACCGGGCTGTGCGACTGAGTGTTGTGCGTCTGACCGGGCTGTGCGACTGAGTGTTTTGCGTCTGACCGGGCTGTGCGACTCAGTGTTGTGCGTCTGACCGGGCTGTGCGACTCAGTGTTGTGCGTCTGACCGGGCTGTGCGACTCAGTGTTGTGCGTCTGACCGGGCTGTGCGACTCAGTGTTGTGCGTCTGACCGGGCTGTGCGACTCAGTGTTGTGCGTCTGACCGGGCTGTGCGACTCAGTGTTGTGCGTCTGACTGGGCTGTGCGACTCAGCGTTGTGCGTCTGACCGGGCTGTGAGATTGTGAGCGTTGGGTGACTGACCGGTGTCAAGTGAGTGGAGCGGAATACCAGAGGGTGAGAAGGTAGCGTTAGGAAGCCAGGAAATAGCCACATAGGATAGACTTAAATCGCTGAATCCCCATTAGATTAGATAGTAGGTACAATGCCCGGCGGGTGTGGAGATGCGACTCGGTGTACATCTTGTGATATGTATGCGTTCCTCGGTCATGCGATCGAGGGCGAATACAAATGCGCAAAATGTAAGCACGTTGCTTCCCTGGAAGCTCAGGTCCTGAATCTAGGGAAGCAGCTGGCAACACTGAGACGAATGTCCATACCGGAGGAGAGCCAGGATTGTACCAATCAGATGCAGACAGGGGCCTGCACAGAGGTGGGCGGAGTATCGGAGGTGCAGGCATCAGAGCAGAGGGGTGACAGTTAGGAGGGGTAGAAGGGGACAAGGCAAGGAGGCTGATCCTGGGCTGGAGCACCCCAATAGATACGCCCCGTTGTGTGATGTTGGGGAAACCAGTCAGGGACCAGCATTGCTGGAGCAGAGCGACACCCCTAGTTGCCAGGGGAAGAACTCCTCCAGTGAGGCCGGGAGAAAGGGAAAGGAAAGACAGGTGCTGGTGGTAGGGGACTCAATTATTAGAAGGACAGACAGTGTAATCTGTGACAAAGACCGTGTGCGCCGAACAGTCTGTTGTTTGCCGGGCGCTCGGGTTCGGCACATTGCGGATCGGGTGAACAGATTATTGGGTGGGGCTGGGGAAGGCCCAGCTGTCATGGTACACGTGGGTACCAATGACATAGGCAGAGGAAGACGAAGAGTCCTAAACGATTTCAGGGACTTAGGCGCTAAGTTGAGGACTAGGACCTCCAAGGTAGTATCTTCCGAAATACTACCTGTACCTCGAGCCACACCAGAGAGGCAGCGGGAGATTAGGGAAGTTAACGAGTGGCTGAGGAGCTGGTGTAGTAAGGAGGGTTTCGGGTTCCTGGAGAACTGGGCCGACTTCTCAGTCGGTCACCGGCTCTTTGGTAGGGACGGATTGCACCTAAATGGGGTGGGTGCAGCCGTACTGGGTGCGAGGATGGCCAAAAAGTTAGAGGGGCTTTTAAACTAGGGAATGGGGGGGAGGGTACAGATGTAGAATTAGCCAGTGGAAAGCAAGTTTCAGAGGGCAGAAATGGGGGCATTAGCGGTAGGGTGTTCGGAGCTCCTATACCCAGGGTGGGTATGGGGAAAAATCAAGAGAGCAGCCTAAAAACATCAAAATTACGAGGCTTATATACCAATGCCAGAAGCCTGGCCAACAAGATGGGAGAGCTGGAACTGCTGATGTTTGAGGAGGACTTAGATTTTGTGGGGATAACTGAGACTTGGTTTGACAGCTCTCATGACTGGATGGCGACCATTCAGGGGTATTCCCTTTATCGCAGAGATAGAGAGGGTAAAAAAGGGGGAGGGGTATGTTTGTATATTAAGAACAGTATACAGGTAAATATGAGGGATGATATTAATAATGGAGCTATGGACGAGGCAGAATCCCTATGGGTAGAGCTTCAAAGGGAAGGCACGGTGGGGAAGGTAATATTGGGCGTATGCTATAGGCCCCCAAACCAGAGGGAGGAGGGTGAGGTGGACCTCATGTTACAGATAGGATTGGCAGCAAGGATGGGAAATGTCATTATAATGGGGGACTTTAATTATCCTGATATAGACTGGGCAGAAGGAACCGCGCATTCAGCCAAGGCTCGGCAGTTCCTAAATGTTTTGCAGGACAATTTCATGGGTCAGATGGTGAATGCACCGACAAGAAACAATGCGGTTCTTGACCTACTGATTACCAACAATACAGACCTGCTCACGGATATAGAAATACGGGACAACTTAGGGAACAGTGACCATAGGTCAATTGGTTTCAGTATTAATTACAGTAATAGGAAACACAAGGGTAATATAAGGACACTGAATTTCAAAAGAGCCAATTTCCCTAAACTGCGCTCGCTGCTAGAAAATATCAAATGGGATAGAACCCTGGGAACAAAGAACACGAAGGAAAAATGGGAGTGCTTCAAGAGCATACTTAACAAGGGGGTGGGCCAGTGCATTCCAAAGGGAAATAAATTTAAAAGAGCAAAACTAAACCCTGGGTGGCTAAACTCCAACATAAAAATGTATATTAGAGCTAAAGAAAAGGCCTTCAAAAAATACAAGACTGAGGGGTCATTGGCAGCATTTAAGCACTACAAAGAGTGTAATAAGAAATGTAAAGACGAAATCAGGGCGGCTAAAATAGAACACGAGAGACATATAGCGGAGGAGAGTAAAAAGAACCCCAAGAAGTTCTTTAAGTATATAAACAGTAAGAAAGCGAGGCCAGAACACATTGGCCCCATAAAAGATGATAAAGGAAAAATGGACACTGAGGACAGAGAAAAGGCGGAAGTGTTAAATAATTTCTTTTCTTCAGTCTTCACAAAGGAATCGGGGGGCTACACTTGCTTGTAAGGCCGAACTAAATAATACACCTCAGGAAGTGCCGCCATGGCTAACAGAGAATAGACTTAGAGCAAAACTAGAGAAACTAGAGAAACTTAACATAAATAAATCCCCGGGACCGGATGGCTTGCACCCAAGGGTTCTTAATGAGCTCAGCCAGGTGATTGCCAGACCATTATTCTTGATCTTTAAGGATAGTTTACAGACAGGTATGGTGCCAGCTGATTGGAAAAAAGCCAGCGTGGTACCAATATTTAAAAAGGGGCCGAGATATATCCCGGGTGACTATAGGCCGGTCAGCCTAACATCAGTAGTCTGCAAAATTTTGGAGGGGATGATAAGGGACCACATACAAGTCTTTAGTAATGAAAACTGTATTATCAGTAGTAATCAGCATGGATTCATGAAAAATCGTTCATGCCAAACCAATCTATTAACCTTCTACGATGAAGTGAGCTGCCACCTAGATAAAGGTAAGCCTGTGGATGTGGTGTATCTGGACTTTGCAAAGGCCTTTGACACCGTTCCCCACAAACGCTTACTGTACAAACTAAGGAAGTTAGGTATGGACCATAAGGTGAGTACCTGGATAGAGAACTGGCTCCAGGGGAGAGTCCAGAGGGTGGTGATTAATGGGGAGTACTCTGATTGGGCGGGTGTGCAAAGTGGGGTCCCCCAGGGTTCTGTCCTGGGACCAATCCTGTTTAATTTATTCATAAATGATCTAGGGGAGGGGATATCTAGTACAATCTCAGTATTTGCAGATGATACTAAATTAGGCATGCCAATATCTTCTATGCAGGATGTGGAAATCTTGCAAGCAGACCTGAACAAAATAACGGGGTGGGCAACTACATGGCAGATGAGATTTAATGTAGAAAAATGTAAAGTAATGCACTTGGGGGCCAGAAACCAGAAAGCAAGCTACTCACTAGGGGGGGAACCTCTGGGTGAGTCTAGGATGGAAAGGGACCTGGGGGTACTGGTAGACAACAGGTTTGGAAGTGGCATGCAATGCCAAGCCGCTGCAAGCAAAGCCAACAGAATGCTGGGTTGTATAAAAAAGGGGATTCACTCCAGAAATAAAGAGATTATTTTTCCACTCTACAAGACTCTGGTCCGGCCACATCTGGAGTATGCTGTCCAGTTCTGGGCACCGGTCCTCAGGAAGGATGTGCTGGAACTGGAGAAAGTCCAGAGAAGGGCAACAAAAATAATTAGGTGAATGGAGGACATCAGCTATGAGGAAAGACTACAAGCACTGAACCTATTCTCTCTGGAGAAGAGACAATTGAGGGGGGATATGATATCAATGTACAAATACTGTACTGGCGACCCTAGCATAAGGAACAAACTATTCAGAGAAAGGAGATACAATAAGACACGTGGCCACTCACTAAGACTTGAGGAAAGGCGGTTTAACCTTAAAGTTGCGTAAGGGGTTCTTCACTGTAAGAGCGGTAAGGATGTGGAATTCTCTTCCGCAAGCAGTCGTATCAGCGGGGAGCATTGATAGTTTCAAAAAACTATTGGATGGACACCTTAAAGACCACAACATACAGGGGTATACAATGTACGGTTAAAAGCAAACACACACACACATCATAGGTTGAACTGGATGGACTGATGTCTTTTTTCAGCCTCACTAACTATGTAACTATGTAACTATGTAGCTACTTGGAACCCTCAAACATTAGAGAGTTATTTTTTAGCAGAGACAATAGAGAATAAAATGGCGGTCGTTGTAATATTTTATGTCACACTGTATTTGCGCAGCAGTCTTTCAAACCTAAATTTGGAAAAAAATACACATTTAACCACTTCACGCAAAATCACGTACCCGTATGTCATTTTGTCAAAGTGGTTGTGTGTTTCCGATGTAGTAACCCAGAAGCGATGTAATCTGGAAGCCACGTCACTTCCAGTTTACTCGGCAGCCAATAGAGGCAGATTGAAAAAATCCAAAGAATTCAAAAATGCAGATATATTTTAGCAGAGACCCTAATTAATAAAATGACCGTTGTTGCAACATTTTATGTCATACTGTATTTGCACAGCGGTCTTTTAAACGCAATTTGTTTTAAAAAAATACGGTTCAATGAATTTAAAAAAAAAACTAAACCGTAAAATTTGCTTATTTTTTTTTTTGTATAATTTTTTGAAAGATGATGTTATGCCGAGTAAATAGATAGCTAACGTGTCATGCTTTAAAATTGCGCACACTTGTGGAATGGCGACCAACTACAGCACTTAAAAATCTCCATAGCGCATGATTTAAAAATGTTAAACATTTCCCTGTTTAGAGATAAAGAGGAGGTATTGTGGTATAATTATTGCGCTCGCTCTAAAGATCACGGCGATACCTCGCATGTGTGATTTGAACGCGGTTTACATTTGTGGGCGCGACTTACCTATGCGTTTTCTTTGGGGTGCAAGCACAAAGGGATGGGGCGATTTTAAAAAATTTCTTTTTTTTTTTCATTTTTTTCTTTTTTCTCTTTTTTACACTGTCCCTCTAAAATAGTTTTCCTGATCGCTTTTACTGCTTTGACAAGGAATGTAAACATCCCTTGTGACAGTAATAGGCAGCAACAGGTACTCTTTATGGAGGGATCTGGGGTCTAAAAGACTCCAAACCCCTCCTCTGCGCTTCAAAGTATTCAAAACGACAAGAAATATATTATATATATATAATGTTTGGGTGTGCTAAGTAATTTTCTTTTCTTAAATTGAATTCATCTTTATTTTCATTTCTTGTTTACCCATATACAAGCTTTCTATACAATACATAAAAAGAAAACTGTAGCAAATTTATCAATATGACACAAAAATCACAAAAAGAGAATTTTAATTGGTTTGCGCAAAAGTTATAGTGTTTACAAACTACGGAATCGATTTTTTAAATTTTTATACATTTTTTTGTTTTTATTAGAAATAGCGGCGATCAGCATTTTTTATCAGGACTGCGACATTTTGGCAGACAGATTGGCCCCCTAACTGACATTTTTGACACTTTTTGGGGACCAGTGACAAAATACAGTATTCAGTGCTAAACAATATGCACGGTTAGTGTATAAATGACACTGGCAGGGAAGGGGTTAACACTGAGGGTGATCAAAGGAGTTAATGTATGCCTAAAAGTGATTGACTGGGGGGGGGCTCTGTAATAGGCACAGAGAGATCGGGGTTTCAGCTTAGCTGAAACTCCTGATCTCTCCTTGCCTGTCTGACAGAAGACTCGCCTGCTTTGTTTACATAAGCAGGTGGGTCTTCTATCAGTTTCTCAGACGACTGCAGGAGGCCAGCGGCATTGATGTCAGTGGGCGCATTAAAACCCCCCCATCATGAGGTCAGTGGACGCAATAAAACCCCCCAGCATTAATGTCAGTGGATGCATTAAAGACCCCCAGCAATGATGTCAGTGGATGCAGTAAAGACCCCCAGCATTGATGTCAGTGGATGCAGTAAAGACCCCCAGGAATGATGTCAGTGGATGCAGTAAAGACCCCCAGCAATGATGTCAGTGGATGCAGTAAAGACCCCCAGCATTGATGTCAGTGGATGCAGTAAAGACCCCCAGGAATGATGTCAGTGGATGCATTAAAACCCCCCAGCATTGATGTCTATTGATGCATTAACCACTTCTGGACCGGAAGGATTTGCCCCCTTAATAACCAGGCCATATTTTGTGATTCGGCGCTGCGTTAATTTAACGAAGAATTGCGCAGTCTTGCGACGCTGTACATAAATAAAAATGATGTCCTTTATTTCCCACAAATAGAGCTTTCTTTTGGTGATATTTGATCACCTGTGCGATTTTTATTTTTTCGCTATAAACAAAAAAAGGAGCGACAATTCTGAAAAAAAAAACAAAAAACAATATTTTTTACATTCTGCTATATAACATTCCCCAAAAAAAATTTAAAAATCTAAATTTTTTTACATTTTTGGCCAATTTGTTTTCTGCTACATATTTCTGGTAAACAAAAATCACAATAAGCGTATTTTGATTGGTTTGCGCAAACGTTATCGCGTCTACTAACTATGGGAAAGATTTATGTAATTTTAATTTTTTTACTAATAATGGTCGCGACCTGTGATTTTTAGCGGAACTACGACATTGCAGCGGACAGATCGGACCCCTGACTGACATTTTTGAAACTTTTGGGGGGACCAGTGACATTACTACAGTAATCAGTGCTAAAAATATGCACTGTTACTGTACTAATGACACTGGCAGGGAAGGGGTTAACACTGAGTGATCAGGGGTTAAATGTGTACCTAGAGGCGTGGCTTGTGAAAAGATCACAGAGACCTGTGTTCCTATATAGCAGGATCACAGGGGCGCTATGATCATTCCAGGGAGAAGGAAGGCCGGCTGTGTTTTCAACAGCTGACCGTTCTTCTCTCTCAGCGGGGAACAATCGCGGGTGTCAGGCGGCAATTGGAGCCGCTTGCCCTGTGCATCAGCTTTCCCACTGACGAGCGCTCGCCCCCTAGCTGCCTGCTCGTGAGGCGGGCGGTCATAAAGTGGTTAAAGACCTCCAGCATTGAGTTCAGTGAACGCAATATAGACCCCCAGCATTAATGTCAGTGGATGCAATAAAGACCTCCAGCATTAATGTCAGTGGATGCAATAAAGACCCCAAGCACTGATGTCAGTGAATACATTAATAGCCCCCGCCATTGATGTCAGTGGATGCATTAAAGACCTCCAGCATTGATATCAGTGGACATAATAAAGACCCTCCAGCATTGATGTCAGTGAATGCATTAAACCCCCCAATATTGATGTCAGTGGAGGCATTAAACCCCCCAG
Source organism: Pelophylax lessonae (assembly GCF_965119305.1). Classification (NCBI taxonomy): domain Eukaryota; kingdom Metazoa; phylum Chordata; class Amphibia; order Anura; family Ranidae; genus Pelophylax; species Pelophylax lessonae. The sequence continues at coordinate 55,887 of NW_028119811.1, forward strand.
TATTGATGTCAGTGGAGGCATTAAACCCCCCAGTATTGATGTCAGTGGACACATTAAACCCCCCAATATTGATGTCAGAGGCTGCATTATTAACCCCTAGCACAAGTGTCAGTATAATTAACCCCCTTTCCCACATTGGTGGTCAATGGCAATGAAATGTAACCCATTCCATGACCACCAATGTGGGGGGAGGGGGTTATTAATACTGACAGTACCACAAATGCAGAAGAGGGGAGGTGGGTTAAAATTAGTGGCGATCGACGGATATCGTTTTTTTAATGCCGATACTGACATTTTGGTGATCGGATATTGGTATTTTTTTTTTTTTTTTTATTCTTTTTTTTTTTCTGCAGGTACTCCTTGTGGAGGGATCTGGGTGTCTAAAAGACCCCAACCCCCCCCCCCCCCCCCCAGCACCGAAAAGCATTCAAAACACCAAGTTTGGCTGTTTTGAATGCAGTCAGTTTTTTTTTTATTCGGCGTCGAGCACCCAGGGGGATGGAGAGCACAGGGGGAGAGGGGGGGGGGGGACTGGAGAGCACTGTCTGGGGGGAACTGGAAATCACTGAGGGGGGAGCCAGGGAGCTGGAGAGCACTGGGGGAGCCAGAAAGCATGGGGGGGTGGAAGAGATGAAAAGCACTGTGGAGAGCTGAAGAGCATCGGGGGGGGGGGGGGCTTAAGGGCACTGGGGGGACTAAGAGCACTGGGGGGGGCTAAAGAACACTGGGGGGCTAAGGAACACTGGGGGGGGGCTAAAGAACACTGAGGGGGCTAAAGAACACTGGGGGGGGCATTTTTACATTCAGAGTATAGCACTGGTACAGGTAGGTGTCCTTCCGGGTCCGCAGTTTGCCCTTACTGTCAGTCAGTGGCCAGCAGCAGCCGAGGAAATGACCCAATCAGGCAGCGGGGAGGGCCGCAGTTTGCCTGGAGACACTGTGACTGGCTAGCAGCAGCAGTAACAGCTGGGAGATTATCAACCAATGAGGCAGCGGAAGCGTCACTGGAGGGCGGGCCGGCCGCATGAACGTGATGACGCGGGGGTGCAGTAGACGAAACGGTTACCGCCCCCTTCCATGTCATCATCACTATGTTATGTGTGCTATGGGGTATAGGAGAGTGTTGGGAGACGCATGGAGTGTGCTATGGGGTATGAGGAGAGGGGTGGGTCTGAGGAAGAGGGAGGTTCTAAGGAAAGGGGGGGTGAAAAGAAGAGAGGGGGTGAGGAAGAGAGGGGGTTCTCTACTAAGACAGATAAATTCTTTTTACTGCACAGTCTGCAAAGGGGAATTAGTGAAAAAGGACAATAATGATCCTGAAGACCCCTATATATCTAACATCAGCTCTTTTTATTGGAAATGTCACAATGGGGGTACAGGGTCAGAGCCCCCCCACCCAGGCACCATAGCAGCTGCATGGACTGTGGTGGCAATTGTTACTTCACTGCATACAAAATCCATGAGACCCCCTCTTTTCAATCAACGGGTGTCCTCATTTCTGAGCATACATCCTCTCCCCCACCACTATTATTGATGCATAAAATATATTTTTAAAGTCATTTTATTGTTGGCTATTTTTAATTACAATGTATTTTTACTCATTGATTTTCATAAATATACATTAAAAATTATTGTATAAGTGCCGGTTCACATTTCTGCGATGCAGGAACGCTGCGAATATACAGCGTGTTCCCGCATCGCATCCGCACCCCTGGCAGTTCACACTGCCATATGCCATACACTGGGGGTGTCAATTAAAAGTTAACGACACCCCCAGATCAGATGGCATATCGCAGTGCAATCTATAAGTTGGCACAGAATCGGATCACACTAGTGTGAACCACCATGCCATCCGATTCTGCTGCGGACCAAATAAAGGGTCCTGTGCGAGATGGGTGCGATTGCGGTGGGAATTGAGTCATACAATCTGTATGCGTGAATTTGCAGCGCACAGAGATGGCATGTTATTTTAGGAGCAGTGCGCTCAGAATTACATGCCATCTCTGTGATGGCAGAAATGTGAAGCGGCACTAAGCCAACATTTATGGTTTTGCTGTTGTTTTGGATAAAGTGGTGAAGGGTTCGTCCAGAGGGGGGCTTTAGCAGAGAAATGCTTTATAAATGCAAGAAAGTCATGGAAATAAAAAAATAAGATGAAAATGTAGAAAATAAAATGTCTGCTTTCATGGTAAAATAAATCAATAAATAAAAAGAGAATAGACTGACAGGCTGATGGGAAAAGCACTGATAGATTTACTGGTAGACTTTACCAAGGATTACCAATGACATTTTCTGGGCTCCATATAATATAAGCCTGGGGGGGGGGGGTAGGTGAGGAGATGGGGGGGGGGGTAGGTGAGGAGAATGGGGGGGGGGTAGGTGAGGAGAATGGGGGGGGTTAGGTGAGGAGAATGGGGGGGGGGTAGGTGAGGAGAATGGGGGGGGGTAGGTGAGGAGATGGGGGGGGGGTAGGTGAGGAGATGGGGGGGGGAGGGGTAGGTGAGGAGGGGGGGGAAGGTGAGGAGATGGGGGGGGAGGTGAGGAGATGGGGGGGTAGGTGATGAGATGGGGGGGGGGTAGGTGAGGAGATGGGGGGTGGTAGGTGAGGAGATGGGGGGGATAGATGAGGAGATGGGGGGGTAGGTGAGGAGATGGGGGGGGGGGGTTGGTGAGGAGATGGGGGGAGGGGGTAGGTGAGGAGATGGGGGGGGTAGGTGAGGAGATGGGGGGGTGAGGAGATGGGGTTCTAGGGAAGAGAGCAGAGGGGTAGGTGAGAGGGCTCTAAGGATGAGGAGGAGAGGGAAGGGCTGAGTTCTCCCCCCTTGTACTTACCACCACACCGGGAGGCATCGTTTTCCTCCCTCCAGCCATGTGACCAGGTGATAGAGGGAGGACGGGCAGCCTTACCTCACTATACAGCGGCGCTCTCTATTGCCACCTGCAGGCTGGAGGGAGGAGAAAGTCTAATCCCCTCCCCAGCTCTGTCACTCCTGTCAGTAAGCATCGGGGATGAGCGGCCTCACTGGCAGCGCGCGGAGGTGGACTCGCGCTTCCTCTGATTGGTGCAGGGGGCAGGCGGATCATGTGACGTGTGGCACGCGCAGGCGGAGCGGCGCCATTTTTACTGTGGTTGCCAGGGAGAGGGAGTGTCCCCTGTCACTGCCGTCACAGCGCCCTACAGCGGATTTTTCTGACACTACAGCCACAGCTTCTATATCTAATCATCTGTATCCAGGAGAGACGGTAAGTGTCATTAGCTGTCATGTCACCTTACCAGTGAGGTCGGGTCCAGTGTCTGGATATGTGTGTGTAGGGGGGGGACAATAGAGACCTGGACCCGATTTGTGCTGTAAATGATCTGTCAGTGTTTTCTCTCCTCCTTTCTAGTTGGAGGGAAGAGAAATCACTTTTTCACACTCAGGATCAGAGCTGCCATTAGAAATCACAGGGGCCCCGAAAAGCCTCCTGACAGGGCCCCAAACATCTCACCTGACAGGGCCCCCCCCCCCCCCACAGTTCAAATCTTTTTCCCAACTCACTTCCCCCCCCCCCCCCCCAATTCCCCCTACTAGCAGAAATCTTGGCAGTGAAAGGTTTAGGACTCTTTCACACGGGCGGTCCGATCAGATCCGCCTGTCAGTTTTTTAGGTGGATCTGATCGGATCCTCCATGCAGCTCTATGAGGCAGCGGATGTCAGCGGAGACACCTCCACTGACACCCGCTGCCACCCGCATCCGATCCTGTCCATGAAATCTGGACGGATGGAAACCCTATTTTTCCATCCGTTCAGTAATCGGATCGGATCTGATGAGAGCGGACAGGCGGTCCTCTCTCATCCGATCCCCCATTTGATCACCTGTGCGATTTTTTGATCATGCGCTATAAACAAAAAAAAGCGTCAATTTTGCAAAAATAACAATATTTTTCACATTTTTTTATATGAAATTCCCCCCCCAAAAAAATGTAAAAATCTAAATTTTTTAACATTTTCGGCCAATTTGTTTTATGCTACATATGTTTGGTAACAAAAAAATCGCAAAAAGCGTATTTTGATTGGTTTGCGCAAAAGTTATCGCGTTTACTAACAAAGGGAAAGATTTTTGTCATTTTTGTTGTTTTTTTTTTTAACGAGTAATGGCGGCGATCTGCAATTTTTTTTGCGGGACTGCGACATTGGGGCGGACAGATCGGACCCTTGAATGACATTTTTGACACTTTTGGGGTTACCAGTGACATTACTGCAGTAATCAGTGCTATAAATATGCACTGTTACTGTAAAAATGACACTGGTAGTGAAGGGGTTAACTTTTTTTGAGAGGGAGGGGTTATGTGTGTCCCTAGGGGCGTGATTCTAACTGTGATTGGCTGTGGCTTGAGGTGTAGGAACAGTGATCAACGGTCCTACATAGTAGAACCGTATAATCACCATTCCTACACAGGGGAGAATGACAGGCGGCTTGTTTACATTAGCCGCCTGCCTTTCTCCCGCTCCCCTGTCCGCCGGTCACACGCGCGGGGGTTCCGTGACCGCGCGCTCGCTCCCCAGAGCCTTACAGGCTAGCGACGTAGACCTACGTCGCTCTGCCTGTGAGGGGCTGACTGCCGCAGTAAATATACTGTGAGCAGTCGGCAAGCGGTTAAGCACTTACGATTGCTGGCACTTGCCTTCCAGTTCTCTTCCCTGCGAGCGTTGCGACGCAGGGGGGTGGAACCGGCGGCAAATTCAAGTGTAAATACACCAAATGACATGATACAAAGCTGTGATCCTAACGGATTACACTGTGTCATCCCATTTAACCACAGGATTTCACCGGGTGACTTTTCCAGTGCCCTGCCTGTGCTTTTCCAGTTCTTTGTGCCCGGAAAATAGAGAACGACCATGGCGTCCAAAAAGTTTTCTTTTTGCGCAAAAGCACTTTTAGACGAACTGGAAAACAGCGACAGCGAAACGGAGTTACTTTAAGAACTGAGCGATAGCGATTCGTGGGAAAATTCGTCATCGGGTACGGAAAGTGACGACAGCGACGATTCTGATGTCTCTTCCTAGCAAATAGCTTGTGGAATTTGGGAAGTATATCAAATGATTCTTCAGAATTTTCAACAGAGTTTTGTGCCAGGAAGAGACATCGGAATCATCGCCGTCGTCACTTTCCGTACCTGATGACGAATTTTCCAACGAAAAAAAAGTGCCGGTTCACATTTGTGCGATCACAGAGATCACATGTAATTCGGAGCGCACTGCTCCTAAAACTACATGCCATCTCTGTGCGGTACAGTTTGTATGGCTGAATTTGCACCGCAATCGCACCTAACTCGCACAGGACCCTTTTTTTGGTCCGCAGCAGAATCGGATCACATGGTGGTTCACACTAGGGCGATCCGATTCTGTGCAAACTTTCAGATCGCACTGCGATATGCGATCTGATCTGGGGGTGTTGTTAACTGTTAATTGACACCCCCAGCCTGTCGCATATGGCAGTGTGAACTGCCAGTGGTGCGGATGCGATGCGGGAACACGCTGTATATTCCCAGCGTTCCCACATCGCAGAAATGTGAACCGGCACTTAAAGGCTTTTAAAGCATTGCCTATGGACAATTTTAGGTAGTGCAGTTTGTCACCATTTCACAAGCATGCACATGACAAGTTTGGTATCTATTTACCTGATGCAACATTATCTATTATATTTTAGCAAAAAAAACCAAAATGTGTATTAAAAAAAAAAAATCAGACCTCTGTCTGATCAGCTGTCTTGTAGGGCAGAGGAGGGATCGACGATCTAACAGACCCTTGATTTCTCCACGAGGAGTGCCTGTCACCGGCCAAAGCTATCACAGGGGGTCTTGTCCACCCCTTGTAATAGCAATAAAGTTGAATGAAAAAATATATTTTAACCACTTCCATACCAGGCCATTTCTGGCACTCCGCTCCTACATGTAAAATTCATCATTTTTTTGCTAGAAAATTACTCGTAACCCGCAAACATTATATATTTTTTTTTTTTAGCAGAGACCCTAGGGAATAAAATGGTGGTCATTGCAACTTTTTATGTCACACGGTATTTGCGCAGAAATTTTTCAGATGCGCTTTTATGGGAAAAAAATAACTTTCATAAATAAAAAAATAAAAAAAAAACACTACAGTTAGCCCAATTTTGTTGTATAATGTGAAAGATTATGTTATGTCGAGTAAATAGATACCTAACATGTCAGGCTTTAAAATTGCGCACACTCGTGGAATGACGCCAAACCTTGGTACCTAAAAATCTCTATAGGCAATGCTTTAAAAAAGTTTACAGGTTACCAGCTTAGAGTTACAGGGGAGGTCTTGTGCTAGAATTGTTGCTCTCACTCTAACGTTTGTGGCGATACCTCACATGTATGGATTGAACTCCATTTACATATTACATATGTGGCCATGACGAACGCATGCGTTCTCTTCTGCATGTGAGCAGGCGGGGATAAGGGCACTTTAATTTTTTTTTTTTTTTTAATATTTTATTTATTTATTTATTTATTTTATCACTTTTATTCCTATTACAAGGACTGTAAACATCCCTTGTAATAGAAATAGTGCATGACAGGTTCTCTTTATGGAGAGATCTGGGGTCAATAAGACCTCAGATCTCTCCTACAGGCTGGAAAGCCTGAAATAAAAAAAAAATAAAAAAACCATCTTAAGTATCCAGCCGAGGTCACAGCAGTATTAACAACTGCCAGGCCAGGCGTGACGTCATCACCTCACACCCTGGCCTTCGAGAGTCAAAGAGACTGCAGGGGACCATCTGGTCCTCAGCAGTCTCTATGGTGTACTTCCGCCGGCGGACGATTCCTTCCCCCGGCACGCCGATCGCACGGGAGAGTCAGTAGAAGCACAGGAGGGTGGCGGGAGGGGCAGATGTCCTCTCCCGCCACCTATAAGAACAATCAAACGACTGAACAGCCACTATGATTGCTCTTATGGTGAAGGGAATCGCAGGCTGAAAAAAATATTATCTGAATGATGCCTGCATCTGCACCCATCATTCAGATATCCCCACCTAAACCCCTGGATGTCATATGACACCCAGCGGTAAGGAAGTGGTTAAAAGAGTGTAACAAAAAAAAATGCAAATAAAAAAAAATAATATTAAAAATGAACAATTTAAATGACTCCCGCCTGCCCCCATGATCATGCCAAATGCAATTGTGTGCTTAGGTCTGGCATGCATATGTAAAGAATGATTGCATCACACATGTAAGGTATCGCTATGAACCTCATAGTGAGAGAAAACATTCTAGTGCCAGAGCCCACGGATAACCTATAAAGGCTTTTAAAGTGTTTCCAATGGACAATCTCAAGTACCGCAGTTGTTGCCATTTTACAGGAGTGCGCAATTTTCAGTCTTGGTGTTGGTGACGTATTACCGGACACAGCGCCATCTTTTATATTTTACCAGAAAAACTGGGTCTAATTTTGTGCACTAAAATTAGTTTGAGTGTAGTTTTCAAGAAAATATACAGTATGATGTATTATAGCATAACCCAATGGTGAAGAATTATATGGAGCTGCGTCTGTCAATGGATGATAGACAAATATATATATAAAATGTTTGGGGGTTCTAGGTAATTTTCTAGCAAAAGATACTGGCTTTAACTTGTAAGCAACAAGTGTCAGAAAAAGGCTTAGGAATGAAGGGGTTAAGATGCCCAGAGGCGGGGCATAGCTTAAGATCACATGACCACCGTAGTTGGCTGTCATGTCATCCAAAAATCCGTTGTCTGCAAAGCGCTATTGACTGCAATTCACACAAATATGCGGCCTCTCTGTGCTAAGGCCCAGGGGCCGAGAGGCCGCTAAATTTTACACAAGAAAAAAAAAAAAAAACAATAGAGAAACTGTATATCACAAAGAATGCACTTTTCACCACAGGTACATTACCGGAGATACAAAGAGAATGCTGGTGCATTTAGTAAAAAAAGAAAAAGGACATAAGCACTCTTTAGACCGTAGCAACTTGGTTTCCAGGCCTCTGGCCTGATGTGGGTCTGCCATTAGTAGCGGAATCCTCTCCAGCCCATGTGAGCTGAGTCCCTGGGTGTGACAACTGAAGCAGCGACAACTCCAGCATCTTTGTTTTTGGGTTTTTATTATAAATTAAAGGGGATGGGAGAAGGGAATGAGTGGGATACTCCTTTAGGCTCAAACTAATTACAATTGGGACTTTGATCCTGAAAATGCCCGTTGGCGCTTCCTTGACGCCAGCCGGCGCCAGCCAACGCTCACTGACACTGAGAACACTCTGTATAGCAGAAGAAGTGTTGAATCCCCGACTTATAGTCCAGTAGATCCAAGACTGAGAACCATAGAACTCCTGACACTGTTGTGCAGTAAAAGTCACTGAATACTTTCCCCCGCCTGGCACAGATTGAGGTAGTATATTGTAGAACTCTGTATAACTGTCACTGTAACTGGCACACACTGTACAATTCAGGGCCCAAACTGCAGGTGCCCCCTTTGACCTTGAACTCTTCAGGGTCCACTGACTATGCACCCCCTTTGCAACTTCAGGGTCCTCTACCTAGGTACCCCCTTTACAGCTAGCTGACACTGGATCCCAGAACCTCTCCCGGAGTGGTCCCCTCTGACTCTAGGCAGACCCCCAGGGACAATCCGCAGTACTCACAACCTGTGTAGGCTTTCCTGGGACTGGAACCCCCCCCCCTCTCTCTCTCCGTAGGTTCTCGGCACACCGGATCCCCTCAGCTCAACTCAGCACTCTCTGGATACTCGGGCGACAACCCGCGACATCCTCCTTCCTCAGACAGGAGGAGAGACAGCCGCACTCTCCTTCCTGGGACTCTGCTCCCCCCAAAGACACCCTGTCATGCACTTCCCCCAAACTTATACCCACTCCCAGAATCATTTGCAGCCTAATCTGCCTTCTGGGGTAGTTACAAGCTGGGATGTGTCCCCTGATTGGGCTTCCCACACTGCCCTATGAGAAGCCTCTCACAGAAGCCAGTGGGGATACTTCCCCTTCAGCAGGCACATCTGGAAGCCCTGACACCCTACCTAACAAATCACAGCCCTGCTGTTAGGCAGACAAGGCCCACTATATACTTACCTAGCACCTACCTGTTGGGTGCTACAAGACAAATAGAGGGTGTGTACCAAGTTAATGTAATCACCCATAAAGGCGGGCACATAGGCGTAAACACAATACTTTAATTGCTCTAAAAAATACAATATAGAAACAAAATCAAGTATATAAAGAGCCTCTGCCAATATCTTGAATGGCACGAGTATCAATTCTACCATCTGTGTAGTAATAACTATGTAGTAAGTTATAAAGTGGCAGATACAAATATGTAAAATCAGCATTTTTTGCTAGAAAATTACTTAGAACCCTAAAACATTTTTTTTTAAAGCAGGGGCATGAGAGGATTAAATTGTGGGTGTTGCAGTTTTTTTATATCACACGGTATTTGCGCAGCTGTTTTTCAATTGCTAATCTATTTGGGGGGCCAATAATACGTTTTAATGCACAAAAACACAGTAGAATACTTAATGGCTTGGTCAAATATATATGATGTTAAGCCACGTAAATAGACACCTAACATGTCAAGCTTTAAAATTGAGCAAACAAATGAAACGACACAATAAATTATCCATAGACGATGCTTTAAAAGCCTTTACAGTTTACCAGTTTAGTGTTACACAGGACACTTAGCGCTATAATCATTGCATATAATATTCTTGCTACAACGTTTGAGGCAATAACTCATGTGTGATGTGCGGTGGGAACGCCATTGATATATATGTGTGTGTGTGACCTACATATGCATTTGCCTTTGCGCATGACCAGGGGGGGACAGGGGGGATTTCCATTTTTTTTTTTATTTTAATATTTTTTTTTACAATTGTTTTGTTTACTTTTATGGCTACTCAGAAGGGATGAACAATATCCCTTGTGATAGCTGGAGCAGTGCCAGGTCCTCTTTATAGAGATCTGGGGATGTTCCGATCTTCAATCATCCCCTTCAATGCAATGAACACTGTGCTGTGCCCCCACAATGCAGAGTTCAGCGTGCATGCCCCCTTCAATGCAACTGTGCTGTGCCCCCTTCAATGCAATGAACACTGTTCCGTGCCCCCATCAATGCAGAGTTCAGCGCGCGAGCCCCTTTCAATGCAGAGTGCCACAGCATTGTCCCCAATCACTGCAGAGCACCACAGCATTGTCCCCAATCACTGCAGAGCGCCACAGCATTGTCCCCAATCACTGCAGAGTGCCCACAGCATTGTACCCCAATGATTGCAGAGTGCCACAGCATTGTTCCCCAATGATTGCAGAGTGCCACAGCATTGTACCCCAATGATTGCAGAGTGCCCACAGCATTGTACCCCAATGATTGCAGAGTGCCCACAGCATTGTCCCCCAATGATTGCAGAGTGCCACAGCATTGTACCCCAATGATTGCAGAGTGCCCACAGCATTGTACCCCAATGATTGCAGAGTGCCCACAACATTGTACCCCAATGATTGCAGAGTGCCACAGCATTGTACCCCAATGATTGCAGAGTGCCCACAGCATTGTATCCCAATGATTGCAGAGTGCCACAGCATTGTACCCCAATGATTGCAGAGTGCCCACAGCATTGTACCCCAATGATTGCAGAATGCCACAGCATTGTACCCCAATGATTGCAGAGTGCCCACAGCATTGTACCCCAATGATTGCAGAGACCAGTGTGCGTGCTCCCTTCAACCCAATGTACTTACCTGGCGGCGGCTCGGCTATCGGCAGCGGCTTCTCCCCTCCTCGATCCTTCGTCCTCTTCTGCGGCGGTGGGAAGGTGAGCGGCGGCGGGAAGGTGAGTGGCTTCTCCCTCATCCTCTTCTGCGGCGGGAACCGGCGGGAAGTTAGCGGCGGTGACGGTGAGTGACTGACGCACGCACCGGCACCTCCCCCATTGCGACGTCAGTGATCGATGTCCTGGATGATGATTGGTCCAGGCTGTAGACTGGACCAATCACAGCCAGGATATCACGAAGGTGGGGGTGGCCAAGCGCTCTTTCCTGCGCCCAGGTTACGCCCCCAGAAGGCAGCCAATCGGCGCCTTTCTGGGTCGTAAACCCCACCCACCCTTTAGCCACCACATAGGCCGGCGGACCGATTTTTTTTTTTTTAGATAACTTTATTGTTCTTTTTTGTCATTTTTTTTCCTTTTTTTTAAGGGGGTGGCGCCCTATGCAGGGGCCGCCACTGATGTGAACGTAGCCTTATGGGTGGCAATTTCTGGGCACTGATGAGGAGACTGTTGGGTGACAGGTGTAATTGGGGGGGGGGGGGGGGCTGGGGACTGTGTGGGGACCTTTATTAGTGTGCTTTTACTTTTACAGGTGTACAGAGCAGTAACTCACTGTTTCTGGCTCTGCTCTCCTCACACTGGAAACTGTGTGTGAGGGGAGAAGAGCTAGTAACAGTGAGTTACTGCTCTGTGTTTACATTTTGTGATCGGCTGTGAATGGATTCACAGCCGATCACATAGTAAACAGTCACTGTCAGTGGCTGTTTACTACCACCGGTGACTAGCTGTGTTCCTAGGGAACACAGAGCCACCGACATGACCGCGGTGCGTGCTCCCGATCGCGCATACGCGGTCATCTTCTGGGCTTTACTATTGTGATCGGCTGTGTGATTAGATCACAGCTGATCACGTGGGAAACAGCCATGCCCATTGGCTGTTTCCCCCATGACGGTGACGGGCTGTGTCCCGGGGACACGCCGCCACCGACAGTGCAGGGCGGCGCGCACACGATCGCACGCCTGCCCTGCCTGAATGGGCCGCCGTCATATGACGGCAGCCCAGAACATTTGTCACATGCTCCACCGTCATTTGACGGTGGGCGGGCGGCAAGTGGTTAAAGACAGCCCTGATTCTAACAGTCTATTCAGTAGGACTATCAGCTGTGTATCCACCTGACTTCTGCACAACACAACTGATGGTCCCAACCCCATTTATAAGGCAAGAAATCACACTTATTAAACCTGACAGGGCACACCTGTGAAGTGAAAACCATTTCAGGTGATTACCTCTTGAAGTGTGACTCTACAATTTCCATAGTCATGAAAATAAAGAAAACTCTTTGAATGAGAAGGTGGGTCCAAACTTTTGGTCTGTACTGTATACATATATACACAGTATATATATATATATATATATATATATATATATATATATACATATACACGTATATATATATATATATATATATATATGTATGTGTATATATATATATATATAACGTATATATGTACAGTATATATACTTTAACTTATTTATAGTCATTTATTATATTATTTTTTGATTTTGTGTTTCAAACTTTATCATACCCGAGATGTTATAAAGAAGAACGCACAGTAAAAAAAAAAAATCATATGTAAATAATTGGTTTGGGCTGCTCGTCATTAAGAATTACTAGCAAAATAATTGTACCGCTATCAGCACCTAAAATCGGAAAGAATCATACCACCAGGGAGGTTAAAGAAGAACTACACTCACCGGCCACTTTATTAGGTACACCTTGCTAGTACCGGGTTGGACCCCCTTTTGCCTTCAGAACTGCCTTAATTCTGGCATAGATTCAACAAGGTGTTGGAAGGATTCCTCAAAGATTTTGCTCCATAGTGACATGATAGCATCACACAGTTGCTGCAGATTTGTCGGCTGCTCATCCATGATGCCAATCTCCCATCCTACCACATCCCAAAGGTGCTCTATTGGATTGAGATCTGGTGAGTGTGGAGAACATTGGAGTACAGTGACCTCATTGTCATGTTCAAGAAACCAGTAATGAGATGATTTGAGATTTGTGACATGGACTTTATCCTGCTGGAAGGAGCCATCAGAAGATGAGTACACTGAGCCATCAGAAGATGGGTACAATGTAGTCATAAAGGGATGGACATGGTCAGCAACAATACTCAGGTAGACCATGGTGTTTAAACAAAGTTTTTTGGTACTAAGGGGCCCAAAGTGTGCCAGGAAAATATCCCCCACACCATTACACCACCACCAGTTTGTATAGCTGAAATTGCATTGCATTGGAACTGAAATGGTGGAGGACCCTTTATTTGGTCTGCACTGCAATTGGATTGCATGGAGTTCAGACCCATGCAATCCGATCCCTGGCCAATTTCACAGTTCGCACTGCATTCTACAAACTGATTTGGGGTGTCATTAAGATTACATTGACATCCGCAGTGGTTAGCAGAGAGCAGTGTGAAGTGCCTGTGAGTCAGATGCAATGCAGGAACCCACACAGAAATTGTGGTGGTTCTCGCATCACATCAGTGTGAACCCAGCCTGAATGTATGCACAAGGATTACATATAGAGGTGTCAAACACAAGGCCCGTGGGCTGAATCCACCCTTCCAGGCTATTTTATGTGGCCCTCGCACCTCTCCTGCAGCTACAGGAGAGTTCTAGCCCTCCGTTGGTCCTCCTCTAGACCCTGCACTTTCTTCTTCCCAGCAACGCCCCAGCTTCTTCCCAGCAGCAGCACAAGGTAAGGGAGGGTGGGGAACTCTTAAAGAGGAAGTAAACTCCCCCAACAAAAAACGAGGAAAAAAAAGCCCTGTAAAGAAAAAGGCATAATGAGCTAGTATGCATCGCATACTAGCTCATTATGCAGTACTTACCTTAAAACGAAGCCCCCGCCGTGCCGCCACCTCAGCGACAGGACGGCAACATGTCCGGCCATCCTGCTTCCGGGTTCGCTTCCTCCGGCCATCTGATTGGCCGGAGGCGCGATTACATCACTCCCGCGCATGCGCGCGGGAGCCGCCGTTCACGGCACTGAGCTCTGAAGGAACGGCACGGGTGGCCGTTCCTTCAGAGCGCCTGCGCCGATGACGTCATCGGCAGTAGGCACTCTAAATATCTCCTAAACGGTGCAAGTTTAGGAGATATTTATAGCACCTATAGGTAAGCCTTTATATAGGCTTACCTATAGGTAAAAGTTTGTGAGGTGGGTTTACAACCTCTTTAAATTCTGATGGTGGGGGGAGCTCTTGACATCTGATGTAAGAGGGGGTTGGGTGCTCTGGACATCTAATCTTACAGATTCAACCAGCCCTTTGGGGGCAATCATAATGCTGATGCGGCCCGAGAAGAAACGGAGTTTGACACCCCTGCACAAGAAGATTTCTTGTATTAGTATGTGATCTGAACAATACTACATTTACCACAGTTAATCTCTATGCGCCTAATATGGGTCAACAGAAATTCCTTAACACTATTCAAAAAGGTCCGGCGGTTGCAACGTGGGCGTCTATTTGTGTAGCGGAGACTTCAAAGAAGATCTTAACGTGTCTCCTTCTATTCTTTGGCGCAATAGCACATACTTCTTATCCATGAAACAAAGGAAACAATTAAACTTGAGATCAACTGGAACCGTTCTTGCAAGAATTTTCTAACCAGTGTGGACACTATTGTTTTCAATGTCTGGTGTGCTCATAAAGCGTACAGTAGAAGCATGTTGCTACAGTTAGCGGCAGGAGAGAGGAGGAGGATGCAAGGTGTCGACTCATTGCTGTCACAAATTAAATCCTTAGAGGTACAGTACAATCTAAAACTTCACCCACTTCTACCCTTACTGAAAATCTTTTGTGGTGTAGGCAACAACTCCTGCTACTTCTGTTGAATGAACAGGAGAAAGCATTAAAGACTGCAAAAGCTACATTTTATGCCCAAGGTAACAGAGCAAGCAAACTCTTGGCCAGCATGCTGAGGACAAGGCATCCAAAGTCCTGGCCTCCCTTTGTAGTGGATTTGGTAAGGAATTCACAAGTCTCCCATCCAACTGATATTGCTAATGCTTTCCAGAAGTACTACTCCACATTATACAAATTAAAGGATTATCCTACCACTGCCCAGCCTATGAATGCTGCTATCTCTGCATTCCTAGATGCATACAACTTCCCATAGTAGACCCCACCGTGTAAGCCAAACTGAATGCACCTATTACCTCTTCTGAAATCCTTTAATTTTTTTATGGTCTACTTGAGTTGAGCCCAAATCTATGTTTTATTTAACCACTTTCCCACTGCTCACATTGCTGCTACTGCAGCAATGTGGCTCGTTATCGTCAAGTGACGTAGACCTACGTCGCTGGACTCCTCCCCCTGTAGGCGGCGCTCGTGCGCCACCAGAGGCGCGCTCCCGCTGTTTTCAGTCACAGCGGGAGTCGGGCCAGGGGAGGAGCGGTCGCCGCCGCCGCTCTTCCCCGATCGTCGGGGAATCGAGTGAGGAGATCCGCCCGCTTGTGTAAACAGAGCGGGCGGATCTCCTAAGTGACAGGCAGGGACAGATCGCAGTGTTCAGCATAGCTGAACATCCGATCTGTCCTTGTGTCACTCAGTCACCCCCCCCCCCCCACACGTTAGTAAGCACCAGGCATACATTAACCCCTCCCTCTCCAATAAAATTAACCCCTTCCCTGCCAGTGTCATTTTTTACAGTAACAGTGCATATATATAGCACTGATTACTGCAGTAATGTCACTGGTACCCCCAAAAATGTCAGTCAAGGGTCCGATCTGTCCGCCGCAATGTCGCAGTCCCGCAATAAAAATCGCAGATTGCCGTCATTACGTGTTAAAAAAAAAACACCAAAAATGACAGAAATCTTTCCCTTAGTTAGTAAACGCAATAACTTTTGCGCAAACCAATCAAAATACGCTTTTTGCGAATTTTTTTTTACCAAACATAGGTAGCAGAAAACAAATTGGCCAAAATTTTTTAAAAAATTTGATTTTTACATTTTTTTTTTTGGGGGGGGGGGGGGAATTTCATATAAAAAAATGTTAAAAATATTGTTATTTTTTCAAAATAAACGCTCTTTTTTTTTTATAGCGCAAAAAGTAAAAATCGCACTGGTGATCAAATATCACAAAAAAAAGCTCTGTTTGTGGGAAAAAAAGGACGTAAATTTTGTTTGGGTACGGCGTCGCACGACCGCGCAATTGTCAGTTAAAGTCGCACAGTGCCGAATCGCAAAAAGGGGCCTGGACGTAAGACAGCAAAATCCTCCGGTGGTAAAGTGGTTAAACAGACAGTTCATGAATACTGTATGGTCTTGTGGTGTACATGGCATGCTTTCCTTGTTGTTTCTCCTTTCTTTTCTTCTTCTTCTTTTCCTTCTCTTCTGTTTCAGTCTTTGTTTTCCCTAGTAATGGGGAATGTCTGTTCTTGGATGTTTTTCTCTTTTGAAAGCCCCTCTGTCCAGTTGAGAGAGATTATGAGTGGGCTTGGTTCTTAATACACTATATTGTCAAAAGTATTGTGACACCTGCCTATACACGCACATGAACTTTCATGGCATCCCAGCCTTAGTCCGTAGGAGTCAGTATTGGCCCATCCTTTGCAGCTATAACAGCTTCAACCCTTTTGGGAAGGCTGCCCATAAGGTTTAGGAGTGTCTATGGGAATGTTTGACCATTCTTTCAGAAGCACATTTGTGAGGTCAGGCACTGATGGTGGAAAGAAGGCCTGGCTCACAGTCTGCACTCTTATTCATCCCAAAGGTGTTCTATCGAGTTGAGGTGCACAAAGCAAGGTCCATAAAGACATGGATGAGCGAGTTTGGGGTGGAGGAACTTGACTGGCCTGCACAGAGTCCTAACCTCAACCTGATAGCACACCTTTGGGATGAATTAGCCCAGAGACTGCGAGCCAGGCCTTCTCGTCCATCATAAGTGCCTGACCACACAAATGCGCTTCTGGAAGAATGGTCAAACGTTCACATAGACACACTCCTAAACCTTGTGGACAGCCTTCCCAGAAGAGTTGAAGCTGTTATAGCTGCAAAGGGTGGGCTAACTCAATATCGAACCCTATGGACTAAGACTGGGATGCTAATAAAGTTCATCTGCATGTAAATACTTTTTTACAATATATTATATATTGTATTATGTATGCCTTATTTTCCTTACCTGAGAGCGGTGTGCTCATTATGTAATCCAATGGTGTGACACATTGTCAAATGCGATGTCCAGTTGTGTCTGGTGTATTTTATTTTCTTTCTTTGTAAAAATTCAATAACAATTATTGGATCATAAAGATATGAGTGCCTATGAATCCCTGGCCATAGAGATGAAGCACCCATTTTCTTTTTGAAGTCTTTGCAATATGATGGACTTTATTTGCCTTCATGTTGCTGAACTTTGTTCTTAAAAATGGACAATACAGTTGACTGTTGTTACTACACTTGTATTCATTCTCAGGCCTTTGGGCCCATGTACTGTATCCGCACTTTTTTTTTATTCAAATAAAGTACTTGTGGAATATATAAAGAAATGAGTGACCTGCAACTGTTCAGTATGAAGTGAGTCAAAGGTTTTATGAAGAAAAGCTTTGCAATGGTTTTTCCTGAATGTTAGAGTAAAGTAATGTATGTAGGAGATTGTTGACCCGGATCCATAATCCGTTTACCTTTGGACACCAGATATGTGGCATAGTGCCCTCCTGGAGGCATGCTCGGTAACACGTAGAAGGATGATTTGGTATAAAGTAGGCCAGATAGGCTGGTATAAAATAAGGCACAAGATTTTGTGTTTGGATTCCAAGCAGAAACAAGGTGCAGTCATTGAGTTCTTGATGAAGGAGGGATGCAGGCTGTCTGACATCCACAGAAGGCTACAGACAGGGCCGGACTGGGAATAAAATTCAGCACTGGAAATATTTTCATACTAGCCCCATAGCATTATTATACCAGCTCAACAGCATGTCATTATATTCTTGTTCATAAAAAGGAAAACCATGCATTTTTAAGCACATCTGAAGAGTGTATTATAGATAAGACAGATATGAAAGCATATAGGGCTTTATATATATTAACTCCGGTTCAAAGTGGAAAAAGTGCCATACAGGAGGTGGTCATAGGCTGTGTGGACATGGCACAGGAGATGTCAGAGGCTGCGAGCATTGTACAGGAGGATATGTCAGAGGCTGGGGGCATAGCACAGGAGATGCAGGGGCTGCGGGCATGGTACAGAGATGTCAGGTTGCGAGCATGGTACAGGAGATGCAGGGGCTGTGGGCATGGTACAGGAGATGCAGGGGCTCTGGACATGGTACAGGAGATGCAGGGGCTGCAGGCATGGTACAGGAGATGCAAGGGCTGTGGACATGGTACAGAAGATGCAGAGGCTGCGGCACAGTACAGAAGATGCCGAGGATGCAGACATGGTACAGGAGATGCAGGGGCTGTGGGCATGGTACAGATGATGCAGGGGCTGCGGACATGGGGCAGGAGATGCAGAGGCTGGGGCAGGAGATGCAGAGGCTGCGGGCATGGTACAGGACATGCAGAGGCTGCGGGCATGGTACAGGACATGCAGAGGCTGCGGGCATGGTACAGGAGATGCAGAGGCTGCGGACAAGGTACAGGAGATTCAGAGGCTGCGGGCATGGTACAGGAGATGTGGGGCTGCGGGCATAGTGCAGGAGATGTTGGGCTGCGGGCATAGTGCAGGAGATGCGGGGCTGCGGGCATGGTGCAGAAAATGTGGGGCTGCAGACATGGTACAGGAGATGCAGAGGCTGTGGGCATGGTGCAGGAGATGCGGGGCTGAGGGCATGGTGCAGGAGATGCAGGGCTGTGGGCATGGTGCAGGAGATGCAGGGGTTGAGGGCATGGTGCAGGAGATGCAGGGGCTGCGGGCATGGTGCAGTAGATGCAGGGGCTGCGGGCATGGTACAAGTGAATCTCCTAAGGAGATGCAGGGCTGCAGAGTGGTCTTACCCATCGGTGAGGTGCCTTACATTTAAAAATGGCACCGCCCAGCGCCTTTACGTCACTGCGCATGTGCCCTCTGCCCGAGAATGGCCGCAGCGCTGGATGCACAGTGTACATGTTGGGCCGGCCGCAGCCATTTTTTTTTTTACAGGTGCCAGTGATGTTCAGGCAGCCCCAGGGAAATTTCCCGGTATCTCGGTAGGCCAGTCTGAATGTTAACAGAGATGACACCATTGACAACAGTCCCCAATGACAAGACATTGCTTATGTCAATGATGTCATCTCCATAAACATTCTGTAGCCTTCTGTGGATGTTGGACAGTCTGCACCTCTCCTTCGTCAAGAACTCAGTGACAGCATGTTATGGCCTCTGCTTGGAATCCATTATTTATCTGCAATGAAAAAGAAAAAAGTTACTATGGAGAAAGGGTTACTCTACCAACGTGTGAAATTTGAATGACCTGCTGTATGTACAGTATGTTAATAAAAAACATGTCCCCTTTTTAATTCCGGTACAGCCCTTGTATCTTATACATCACTGTCTAATTAACGTATCCTGGAAATCCTCTTTGACTCCTTTAACCACATGCAATATTCAAACTCTGAATAGGTACAAGTGTCTTAAGCCCCCAAAACGCAATGGAAGTTTTATGTAAACATATGAATAATTACAGTATTTAGGCTATTTGGATCCTTTCAATATTTGGCCTGGTGCTCCTAATATGTTGTCTGTTTAGCCAATGGGGGATTTATTTCCTGTTTTCCTAATGACCACTGTCAAAAGGGCAGAAAATAATGAGAAATATAACATTGCCCAGCTGCCACCATAATGCCTGGTACACAATAAGATTATCGCCCGCATGATCTTTTTTTTTTTTTTTTTTTGCATACTAGTCTCATATCAAAAATTAAAGAGGTTACTAAAGTTACGAAAAATCTTGTACGACAGAATAAAAATTTGAAAGTGATGTATTTTCGGACGACAACTGTACCGATTAAACAAAAATCGTACGATCTGGTATTGTACAAGAAAAATTTCCGTGCATGTCCCTTCGGATAATTCCGGATGAACTGTTGTGATCGACTCTCGAAAGCTGTGTACCAACGATCAGATTATTGTACGATGAATAGAAAGCGGTATTTTTCATACGATTTTCTGATCGTGCTTACGGGCCATAACAGAAGGTGAGGGTAAATCTTCAAATTGGGACACCTGATTGTTCAATGTGAAGTTTTTCCTTTATTTTGAAGAGATTTCCTCTGACTTCTTGTTGTGTCTCCAGGCCAGAAAGTGAATTGAGGTCTTTCCCAAAAAAAAAAAAAATGGATTTTTGTAAGATCTTACCGTAAAATCCTTTTCTCTTAAGCTCATTGACAGACGTAGTCTTCTTGATTCTCAAGAGCTGGGTTATGTTGTCTCCGCAGGAGTAGGACTAGGCAGAAAGACAAAACGTTCTGGCTCCACCTTAGGGGCAGTCCCTGAGGGTATATCCTCCCTCTCTCTGCTACAGGGAATCAGTTCTGTTCTAAAGCAGTAACAGAGAATTTAACCCAACCCAACTCAATGATAGAGGGGCGGGTACTACGTCTGTCAATGAGCTTAAGAGAAAAGGATTTTACGGTAAGATCTTACAAAAATCCATTTTTCTCTATCGCTCATTGACAGACGTAGTCTTCTTGATTCTCAAGAGCTGGGACATCCAGAAGCAGTGCCACAAATGAGGGGTGGGATTGACAAAATCAAATCCAATCTAGAAGGCCCAACCGGTGCCAAACTAGAAGTTTTAAAGGCTCATTATAAACAAAGAATGAGACTAAAGAAAAATTTCCAACGGAAAAAAACCCTCGAGGTAGACCACTGGTCTCCTCAAATTGCGGCCTGCAAAACCTTGCGGCCAAACGAGGCATCAGACGATGCCATTACATCAACTTTATAATGTTTTGTAAAGGTATGCACCGACGACCAGGTAGCCGCCTTGCACACCTGGACCACTGACGCCTGATGGCGAAAGGCCCATGACGCACTAAGCGCCCGAGTGGAGTGCGCCTTAACAGGGAACGGGGGCTCCCGACCCTTAATAGAATAAGCCTGTACTACCGTCTGTCTGATCCATCTGGAAATGGTCGCGGCAGATGCAGGCAACCCCTTTTTGGGTCCATCCGGGATCACAAAAAGTGAATCCGTCTTGCGAAACGAGTCTGTCGTTTTCAAGTATACCCTGATCGCCCGGACCACATCCAAGGAGTGTAAAGCAAACTCCCGAGGATGACTGGGCTTAGGACACAGGGAAGGTAACACAATTTCTTCATTCAGATGAAATTCTGAAACCACTTTTGGTAGGAAGGATGGATTCGGACGAAGAACCACCTTATCTCTATGAACCACCAGATATGGTGAACGACAAGACAATGCGGCCAGTTCTGACACCCTGCGTGCAGAAGTAATAGCCACCAAGAAGGCCACCTTCTGGGACAACGTAGGTAGAGGAATCTCCCTAATATCTTCAAAGGGAGGTTTCTGAAGAACCGACAACACTAAATTAAGATCCCAGGGGGGTAACGGCGCGTGCACTGGCGGAGCCAGATGTCGCACCCCCTGGATGAAATTCCGCACCAAGGAATGAGTAGCCAAAGGCTTCTGAAAGAAGATAGCTAATGCTGAGACCTGACCCTTGATAGTACTCAAGGCCAGTTTCTGCTCAACCCCTTGTTGCAGAAAATCTAATATTCGACTAATCGAATAAGACCGAGGACGGAACCCCAAAGGTTCACACCATGCAATGTAGGACTTCCATGTGCGATGATAAATTTTTCTGGAAGTCGCTTTCCTTGCTTCAACTAGAGTAGGAATAACTGAAGCTGACAATCCCTTGTCCTCCAGCACCTGGGTCTCAATAGCCAGGCCGTTAAAGCCAGCGATCGTAAAGCAGGATGGAAGATCGGTCCCTGAGACAGTAGGTCCTCCCTGAGAGGAAGTCTCCACGGGACGTCCGCCACCAGTCTGACCACGTCGGCGTACCAAGCTCAACGAGGCCAGTCCGGAGCTACCAGAATTACTGGAATTCCTTCCTCCTCTATCCTGCGAAGAAGTCTTGGCAGTAACGCGAGAGGAGGGAAGGCATACATTAGCTGGTATTGCCCCCACGGGGCGATCAGTGCGTCTGCGGTTTCTGCTAGAGGATCGCGGGAGCGAGCCACGAATCTCTGAACTTTCCTGTTGAATCGTGATGCCAACAGATCCACATCCGGGGTGCCCCACCGTAGGCACAACTGGTGGAAAACTTCTGGATGGAGGGACCATTCCCCCTGATCCAGAGTCTGACGGCTGAGATAATCTGCCTGCCAATTGTCCACCCCCGGAATGAACACCGCAGAGATTGCTGGAACAAATCGTTCCGCCCAGCGAAGAATGCAAGCCACTTCTTTGGCCGCTCGGACACTCTTGGTGCCCCCCTGGTGATTGACATAAGCCACGGCCGTGGCATTGTCCGACTGGATCCGAACCGGGCTGCCCTGGAGCTGCCCGGTCCAGTGAATCAGACAAAGTCTGATCGCTCTCAGTTCCAATACATTTATCGGTAACCTGGATTCTTCCGGGGACCAAAGTCCCTGGACAGATAACTGACCGAGAATTCCTCCCCATCCGGATAGACTGGCATCCGTGGTCACTATCGTCCAATATATTGGCAGAAATGACTTTCCCTGGCTGAGCATCGGAGACCGAAGCCACCAGACCAGAGACTCTCTGGTCTGTTTGCTCAATCGGATCTGATTGTCCAGGGATTCCGGATTCCGATTCCATCTGAGAAGAATCTCTTGCTGAAGAATTCGGGTATGGGACTGGGCAAATGGGACTGCTTCGAAGGAAGCCACCATCAACCCCAGAACCCTCATGCAAGTTCGAAGAGAAGACCAGCTGTTAGATAGTAACAACTGGACTGCTGATTGAATCTTTCGGAGTTTCCCTACCGGAAGGAAAACTCTTGTCCTGACTGTGTCTAGAATTAGACCCAGATATTCGAGCCTCTGGGTGGGAACCAGAAATGACTTTTGCTGGTTCACCAGCCACCCGAATTCCTGTAAAGAAATCATAGTAATTTCTATGTTTTGTAGCAAGGTCTGAGGAGACTCTGCATGAAGCAGATCGTCTAGGTAACCAAGGATCGATATGCCTCTTTGGCGCAGAAGTGCCAACATTGGGGCCAACACCTTCGTGAAGACCCGCGGAGCCGTGGCGAGACCGAAAGGTAACGCCACAAACTGATAGTGGTTCTCTTCTACGGAAAAGCGTAGAAACCGCTGATGTCCTGCGAAAATGGGAATGTGAAGATATGCGTCCTTGATGTCTATGGACGCTAGGACATCCCCTGGATGCAGGAAGGCTGCTACTGTGCGAATGGACTCCATTCTGAATCTTCTTATGTTGACAAAAGAATTGAGTGCTCTTAAGTCCAGAATTGGACGCACTTTGCCCTCTTTCCTGGGTATTGTAAATAGGTTTGAATAAAACCCTTGAAACCGTTCTGTCCAAGGAACGTGGACTACCACTCCTTGTTGTAGTAAATCTGTGACTGCTCTCCGCAGATCTTCTAAACGATCCGGGGATAGTCGGATATTGGAAGGGAAGAATCGCGCCGGTGGGAGAGATCGAAACTCGATCTTGTACCCTGACCTTATGACTTCGCAAACCCATTTGTCCGGGATTCTGGAAAGCCATGGATCCGGGAACCGGCGAAGACGTCCCCCCACCCCAGTTATGGGTGGGGGCGCACCTTCAGGCTTTGGACGGTTTATCTTCAGGTCTGGAGGGGGCGGGCTTTTGCTTGCCCGACCAACGACCCCTGACGCCTCCTGCAGGAGCTTTGGAGGACTTAGTTTTTTCACCCGCGGGACGAAAAAACCTCTTGTGAGCAGAAAAAGAAGGCCCTCGTCTTTGACGAGTTCCTTTACCTTTAACATTTTGCGGTAAAAAGGTGCTCTTTCCACCCGTGAGATCCTTAATGAGCTCATCTAAGTTGGCTCCAAATACACGCTCTCCTAAAAAGGGGATATTAGCCAATGCTTTTTTGGAACCTTGGTCGGCTAACCAACCTTTTAGCCACAGTGTACGCCTGAGAACCACTGCTGAGACTGATGCTCGTGCCAATAATGGAGTGGCGTCTAACGCCGCATCACACACAAACTGTAACCCCTGTATCATTTGTTCCAACAAATCTGATACCGCCTGAGGGACCTCTTCTAAGTCCCGGCGTAACCACTTGGTCCATTCAGTTACAGCCTGCGAAACCAGACCAATAGCTATTATAGGTCTGAAAGCTGATCCAATCAAGGAAAACATGGTGCGAGACATAGCTTCTATCTTGCGATCCACTGGATCTTTAAAAGACGGAGCGTCTTCTAGAGGAATAACCGTGGCTTTATTCAATCTAGCAATTGGTGAATCCACCACAGGTGGTTCTGTCCATTTCTTAATGAGGGTTTCCTCAAACGGATAACGCCTGTCAATGCGTTTAGAAATAGTAAAAGTGCGTTTTGGCAGACGCCATTCTTCTTCGATTGGATTGCCAAAACATTTGGGCAATGGAAAAACCTTCGCCACTTTGATGCGTTTTTTAGTCCCAAAAGGGATTTCAGTTTCAGCTATTTCCGATGGAATACCCTGTAACCTTAAGGTTTCTTGAACAGATACAATGAGTGCGTTTACCAACGCTTCCTCTCGGGCTATGGCGGATGCCGAAACATCCTCCTCGCTGTCTGAAGAGACAGGACCCGAGACACCAATCCCAGATGAAGTACCTGCAACTGCAGAAATAGGCTCAGAGTCTGAATCCGAGGTTTCAGATAATAAGGGGTTAGGCGGAGGTCGCTTTCTTGCGCCCTGTCCCTGACAAGCCACTTCCACCCGGGACACAAAAGTTTCCATAATAGCTGACAATGATTCAATTGTCAGTGGGGTGCTGGAGGATCCTGCAGACCCCTCGAGGGGATCTGGAGGAGATACATGAGTGGCAGGGTCCATGTTAATTCAGGACACCTTTGCCAGCAAAACAAAAAAACTTTTTTTTTTTTTTGTGTGTCTCCCCCTAGCGCAATAGCGCCCCTCAGAGTACCTGCTTCTCGATCCCAGAGAGAGAGAGAGGGACCCCCAAGGCTCACCAACCGATGCAGTGAAGTTTCCAACCAACTGCAGTCAGCGTCTGTCTTTTACAGACTGGAAGGAGCTGTTGCTTTTTCCCGGGTAGAAGGACGTGGCTCCGCCCCCTGTGTACGCCTTCCGGCGTTCCCAGCTCTCCACGAGGTAGCTGGGCTCACGAAACATGGCCGCCCCCATAGAAGAGACATAAGACTCCAAAAACATGGCGGCCGGCGTGACCTGAGGACATACATGCACTTGGTCTACGACAAAATGGCGGCGGACCGCCGAAATCGTTTTCCCAGCACATCCACCTGCATCTCTGCTAAGAGGCGATATATGGATCTACAGGAGATACACTACAAATAAGGTAGTATTATACCTCCTATGTCTGCTGTAATGTTACAGTCTGCTGGGTAGAGTGTTAGCTCTCAAACCAAGTCCACTTCCCACAAACACATGCTGTATTACAAGGGGGACTTGTAAGTATCAGATATATACTGACCATATATGGAGGGGCCCATAATTCATACTGCCTCATAACGAGGAAAGAAAAAAAGGGAACGTTTACTCACCATACCGAACCGACAGGCACCCTCTCTTCACAATACCCTCTCCACCGGGGTGGGGGTTTGTGGACCACTCCGGACGCCTCGACTCTCTGGTTCCTGGCGACCAAGCGAGACTTTTAACTCGCAA
Source organism: Pelophylax lessonae (assembly GCF_965119305.1). Taxonomy (NCBI): domain Eukaryota; kingdom Metazoa; phylum Chordata; class Amphibia; order Anura; family Ranidae; genus Pelophylax; species Pelophylax lessonae. The sequence continues at coordinate 81,504 of NW_028119811.1, forward strand.
GGTCAGTCCCTCCACTGGGACTCCGTCGCGGCCGACCCAGCGCGGAGCTCTGGTCTGCACGCGCTCGTAGGCAGAAACCGGGGTGACCACTGGATCTCAACATCCAGCCCGTCGCCCGGCCCCGCATACTTACTTGAATGTGTCGCGGCCGACCAAGCGCAATGCCATGGTCTGCGCGCGCTCGTAGGCCGGCTGGGGTGACCACAAGTGTCGCCCAGTCCGGCATTTTTGCTTGAAGATCTCACAGGAAAAACACTGGAGAAAAACTACCTAAAAAATGTCTTTTTCTTAAAGAAAAAAGTCTTGCCAGGACCAAAAGATCCCAGCAAGGAACTTAGGTCCTTACTCCTGACTAGACAGAAAAAAACTGATTCCCTGTAGCAGAGAGAGGGAGGATATACCCTCAGGGACTGCCCCTAAGGTGGAGCCAGAACGTTTTGTCTTTCTGCCTAGTCCTACTCCTGCGGAGACAACATAACCCAGCTCTTGAGAATCAAGAAGACTACGTCTGTCAATGAGCGATAGAGAAATAATTTTTAATCAAGAATTAACTTTATTTAAAAAATCACATTTTTTTGCAGTACAAGAATATAGTGCATCTGATATTTACAGCATGTCCAAAATCAGCCATTGACTCACCATTGCTCTAAACATTTCAAACTGATACAGGTCACACGTCATGTCATAGGCATAAAACAGATATCTCAGTAACAATTCAACTCAACTCAAACACTTTTTATTTGTGGAGGAATCACTTTTTATTTGTGGAGTAAGCATGGGCCTGATAAAACTCTATGCCATTAATTTACCAAAACAGGAGAATGCTAAAACTGGTGCACCTCTGCTGGAGAATGCTAAATCTGGTGCATCTCTGCACAGAAACCAATCAGCTTCCAGTTTTTTTTTATTTTTTATCAAAGCTTAATTGAACAAGCTGAAGTTAGAAGCTGATTGGCTACCATGCTGCACCAGATTTTGCACCCCCCAGTTTTAGTAAATAAACCCCATTGCATATTATTTTTAGCACCTTTTTGAACCTTAGCAATAATTTTGTACAAGGAAATACAATATGAAAAGCAGCTGTAAATAAATATATTGTTAAGGGTTTATAAAAATTGTTGATTTGTTGGATAGTGTGGTTGTAGAGGTTATATTATTTTCACCCAAGATTCACCCATTTTTCACATCAGGTTTAATTAGAAAAAACATCTCTCTCTTGGGTGAAAGTCCTGTGAAGTTTTGCGAAACTCTAATAAATAAACCACTAAGAGAATTTCATTGTTAGGGTTTACAAACAATTTAAAGTGTCTGTAATGGAACCGCGACCCCACAATGTGCTTGTGTGCTTCCGTCAGAATACCGCTTCCTTCAGTTTTGAACAGAGATATCAGATATTCTAGCCGCCCCCCATACAAAACTAGCCAATAATAGCTTGTATAATATCTGGAACTTTAATTGAACAAACTCACACCGAATATATACACCACCAGGTCAGGTGCCTGATTACATTATCCTATGCATATGAAATTGCGTACAGAAAAACATTAGTCGACAACACTATATGGAATATACGGTACTTACAGAACGTCCTTTTAAAAAAAAAAGAACATTTCTAGATTTTTGCCCATATACATGGTGGGAAAGACTTTATTAAATCCTCCTCAATGCTAGCTTGGGAGTTGGATCTAAACAAAACTTTTGATGGTGAGGAATGGCGTAAGGCTATTGCCTTCACATTTAAATCCAAGTGTGTCAACCACTGGGACAATTATCTGAAAACCTTACATAGGAGTTACCTAACCCCTTTTAAATTATCTTGAATATTCCCGGCCACACAACCAGAATGTTGGAGACAGTGCGGTGCAGTTGGCAACTTGCTCCTTATACTATGGGGATGCAAAAGTGTGGAAGACAGGTGGTTGAGCTGATGACATTAGCATCTGCCATGAGTCTGACTCAGCAGTCCCCTATTGGCAATTGACAGATAGGCCTTTAACATGGATCCTAGGACTAGAGTTGCAGAGTCTGTGTGTCCTGGGGAGATGTGGACTTGAATCAAAAGAAACTTTACTCCAAGGGTCCCCCCAGCATACACCCCACAAAGAGCAATGTTCCCTCACAAGCCAGGGCCCATAGTCAGTAGGCAAGAGGCTAGCCTGCAGTCCCCTCCAAAAGCCCCTGTCCTGAGTGAGTTTGATACAGTGTCAATTCACGTTTGTACAAAAAATAAAAAGGTGAATTAACACCATAAACTTTCCAAACTCACTGGTCTCCGGTGCACTCAACTCCGTGGGTGATTGGCTGTACCTGCCAAAACAGCTGGTACAGTGGTCCAGGGATTTGAAAGCCCTGCTCTTCTTCCCTTTTTTATTTTAGGGCTTCCTGTTGTCACCAGGAACGTGATTATTTTCCCGTTGTCACCAGGGACGTGACCATTTTCCTGTTATCACCAGGGACGTGATCATTTTGACTTAAGCTGGGTTCACATGTATGCAAACTGAATGTGGGTTTCCCTGCATCCAATTTGCATGGCAGGCGAGTGTGACCGGCTCTCAAAGAAGCTGGTTTATACAGGTCCGGGACGGCTGCGGTCTGCATTCAAAAATGGTCCTGTGCGTCTTTAGCTCCGATTCAGGTGTGAATTCAGGCAAAAATTCAGACCTAATTCGCACCTGGACCGGTGAACAGGGACGCACTGTACCCCAGTCAAGAACTCACAGCTGCATATGTGTGAACCCGGTCTAATCAAAATTGCTTTGATCCATCCTGGAAGCAATAAGGAAAGGAGAAGAGATGGGCATTCAAATCCCCAGATGGCTCATACGTCAATGATGTCATGAGTGTTCCCTCCCCTTTGTTACGTGCAACTATGGGGCATCTCCATCACGCAACTCATTGGGCAAGCTGACAGGCAATCATGTGGCAGCTTCCCACATATTGGAGAAAATTGGGTTTGAACCACGTTTGGATCCAAACCCAGCTCATACCTAGTTGTCACCCAAGGACAGAAAATGTGTTTGTGGCAGAATCACCAGGTAAAAATAAAGGACAGAGAGAAAACAAATGCAGTCACTACAGCTAAGAACTGGTTAGCTGCAATATATTACATTTTTGCACTTGGGTTCAGGCTAAATTCACACCAAGTTTTGTAGGACTGCATTGAGTGGTTATTCTATTGCAGTGTCATCAAAAGATTCGGTGTTCCCTGCCTGGCTGGTTCATACCACCACATTGCAGTGGTGTGCACTTAACCACTTAAGGACCGAGCCTATTTTTGACACATTTTGTTCACAAGTTAAAATCAGTATTTTTTCCTAGAAAACAACTTAGAACCCCCAAACATTATATATATTATTTTAGCAAAGACTCTGAAGAATAAAATGTCGGTCATTGCAATAATTTTTGTCACGCGGTATTTGCGCAGCGGTCTATAAAGCGCCATTTTTTTGGAAAAATTTTGAAAAATCACATTTCACTGCATTTAAAAAATACTAAACAGTAAAGTTAGCCCATTTTTTTTGTATATTGTGAAAGAACATGTCACGCCGAGTAAATAGATACCCAACATGTTACGGTTTAAAATTGCGCCCCCCCGTGGGATGTCGACAAACTACGGTCAATAGAGATCTCAATCTGCGACGCTTTAAATTTATTTAACGGTTACCAGTTTAGAGGTAGAGTGTAGCTCTTTTTTTTAAATTATTGCTCACACTCTGGCGATCGCGGCGATACCTCACATGTGTGGTTTGAACAGCGATTTCATTTGCGGCTCGACTTGCGTATACGTTTTTTTTTGTGCGCAAGCTAACGGTGACGGGGGCGGCTAAATTTTTTTTTTTTTTTTTTTCCCATTTATTTTATTTATTTTTTTAACTTTATTACAGTTTTAAAAAAAAAAAAAAAATCTGATCACTTTTATTGCTGTCACAAGCAATGTAAACATCCCTTGTGACAGCAATATGTCGTGACAGGTACACTTTATGGAGGGATCGAGGGTCTAAAAGACCCTAGACCCCTCCACTACACTTCCCTGTATGCAAAATGCCAAAAACGGCGTTTTTGCATACAGCCGATTTTCAAATTTGCCGCCTTTTGCGGCACAGTAACCCGGAAGTGACGTCATGGACGCCGCCACCGGGTTACGTCAACGGAGCCCCGATCGATGCTGTTTCCGGCATTCATCGGGACTCCATCCAGCCGGCGGACGCGCCGGCTGGGTGCTCGGGGCTCCCGGTGGGACGGGAGCCCCGAGCAAAGCCACGGAAGGCGGCGGGAGGGGGGGGGACGTCCCCTCCCGCCCTCCCGGGTACCGATCGAGCGGCTCCCGAGCCGCATCGGTCGGTACCGACGGAAAGCCAACCGTCGGCTTCAAACCACGGTACCGGAATGATGCCTCTAGCTAGAGGCATCATCCCGGTACACTACCGCAAAGTTTACTGACGTAGACCTACGTTAGTATGCGGTAAGTGGTTAAGAAAAGTATAGCAAGCCATACTTTTTTCCAGATCATCAAGACAAACCACCTCCTCGCACTGCATGGCGGCCAATAGAACTTTGTGAAATGGCACCTTGTGAGTGATATTTCCATGGATTTTATATACAAAGAAAAAGTGAACAGTGCGCTGTACTGTGATTGGCACTTTGGCGTATTTCCACCACACACCAGCCGGTGCTTTGTAACACAATGGCCAGTGTGAATGTACCCCTAAATAAACTGTAACTCTATTCTAAAATGCTGGACATTATCATAGTTTGCACTGAAAGCAATGACATTGACCCCTTTCCCCCAGCCAATACCAACTAATTCACTCCAGTCGTTTTATCTGGTATGAAGGTGATATTGTGTCATTATTAACATTGTGACTCATAAGCATTTATTAAGCATTGTGTTAAAACAGGCTTGATTACTTTTTCCTGTGTTATCTTTCATTGTATTCAATTCTATTGTATTCTGTCTTTGTGGCATGTTCTTCTTCCCTTATTGGGCAGTATAAGTGGGAGGCTGATTAGTGGGGACTTCAGAAGTTGGGTATGATAGCAGTGCTGAGTCCATGGCATTTTTCTGAATTAGGAACACCTGGCAGAATGACACAAATACAGAAGCTAGAATACAGACCTCATACTGTTTTAAACATCATTATACCTTAGCTATAGCGTATTTGAAAATTGACACATTAAAAAGACCAATAGGCTTATGATAATGACAACATACAGTATCTGTGTCTCATTTACTTAACGTCTCACAAAACCCACATCATAAACTATAATTATAATAAATGATGTATCACATGCTCTTCATACTCACTCAGTCACTATGAGATTCATTTTCAGTATTCTGCAAAAAACCTGGTTGATCCCGCTGCTCTCTATCTCCCCCTTCTGTCCAAGTCCCCAGTTCAGCTAGGGATTTTGCCAGAGGCGTAACTAGAACCTTCAGGGCCCCAGTGCAAAAAACCATGAAGCCCCCCCCCCCCCCCCGGGCCCCTGACCATCAAGCCTGGGGCTCTTCCCACTGATCCTGGGGCCCTTTACTCTTGTTGTGGGGCCCTTTCACAAGAGTGGGCCCCCTTACTGCCATCTAGGGGCCTCCCCACGGTGGTGAAATGCCAGGGCCGGGCCGCAAGTGTGACCTTTGCGATCCTGGAAGTTCACCCAATGGTGTCAGTAGTTTTTATTTTTTGGTATTTTAATTGTATTATTTGTTATCATTTTATTTAATTTTTTTTACAGTGTCACTGACTATGACTCTGTCCATTTAGAAAAAGAAGGAGCTGGTAAATTACATATTTACAGACCCCTTCCTGGTTCTCTATTGTGTCACATCCCCTGCAGCAGCCAGCAGGAGAGGGAGCACAGTGTGTGTGTGTGTGTGTGGGGGGGGGGGGGGGGGGCAGGGGAGCACACAGGGGCCCAGAGACAGAAGAACACAAGTGAACTGGATAGGAGGAGTGGCAGGGGCAGCATACAGAGGAACCAATCTCCTCCATTTTCCTCTTGCAGCTACAGGAGGTAAAAGGAGGACAGTGATTTCTCTACATGCTGCCACCGCCGCCCCTCCTATCCAGGTTACAGGGGGGCCTCATAGGCCCCCTGGAGCATGGGGCCCGGTTGCAATTCCAACCCCTGTAGTTACGCCCCTGAGCATTTTGCACCTGTATATAAAGAGGAGGTATAGGTGGTGTTTTCTGTATAATATGTGCAATCCTTAAAAAAAAAATCAGACACTAGTGAAAAAAAGTTATACAAGGGATAAACTAAATGTAAAAATAAGTATGTGTGGTCCTATTGCACAAACCCCATATGAAAGCAATGATAAGGTACAAACATAAAAAAAGCTTAAATACTATAATAGTGATCCACACTTATAAATTACTAGACACACTCTGTAATAATAAATACAGTGCTACAGAAGAGTGCTCTCCACGCAGAAATGTGCCAAAAAAAAAGTGCAATGTTCAAATGAGTCCATAAAACAATCTAATAAGTAAAAAAATTCATAAAAATTGGTAACGTGCTATGGTGCAAAAAATATGTTCTCCAAGGTGCAGCATCAGTCTCTTGGTGATAAAAACAGGAGGTGAATCCCCTCGTGCTCCCCCCTCAGCTCCACACTCACCAGAGGACTGAACCCCTGCCCAACAAATGGTATAATACACGATCCTGTATCTCCTCCTCCGTCTCACCGGGTCTGTTCAATGGGAATTCCCCTCACAGTGTATATGGACAAGAGAGGCAACTCATCATGTGAGTCCGTAACAAATGCATTTATTTTAAAACCAGAAAACACATTTACAGCAGTTCAAGGAATATAAGCGGTCTGCAAAGTACACTTGGTCGCTTACGTTTCCGAGTTTCTGATCCATGGAACGCACAGCGTTCAGGACATAGTGTACTTTGCAGACCGCTTGTATTCCTTGTACCACTGTAGGTGTGTTAGTGCATCTGACCCCTGCAGGGGTTCAGTCCTCTGGTGAGTGTGGAGCTGAGGGGGGAGCACGAGGGGATTCACCTCCTGTTTTTATCACCAAGAGACTGATGCTGCACCTTGGAGAATATATTTTTCGCACCATGGAGAATATATTTTTTGCACCATATAATTTTATCATTTTTTATGAGTTTTTTTACCTATTGGATTGTTTTATGGACTCATTTGAACATTGCACTTTTTTTTGCACATTTCTGCATGGAGAGCACTTTCCTGTAGCACTGTATTTATTATTACAGAGTGTGTCTAGTAATTTATAAGTGTGGATCACTATTCTAGTATATAAGCATTTTTCATGTTTGCACTTTATCAGTGTTTTCATGTGGGGTTTGTGCAATAGGACCACACATACACATTTTTACATTTAGTTTATCCCTTATATAACTTTTTTCACTTGTTTCTGTTTTATTTTCATAGGGATTGCACAAATTATACAGGTAGAGCCACCTATACCTCTTCTTTATTTTCATTTCCATACCCCACTAGGTGGGATATGTGAGGTTTGCTGCAGCCATTTTGTTCACACTGTAATGCGGAACATTACCAATTTCAGATTTTGCACCTGCGGTGGCAACTCTGCACATGCTCAGTTTTCAGTGAGCTTCTATGCTGAGAATTTCCTCCCTATGACATCAGAGCAGCCAATGTGACTATAGAGTCACACATATGGGCGTATTATACACAGTGGTAAATGACAGCCCACTCCCTCCCTTTACCTTCACGCCCACTAACCAGCTAAACACAATGGGGGCAGGATACTATATGTAGATTGATGGAGGCTTCACCTTGCTTTTTATTCTAAGACACAGGCTGGAGGGGCGTGACACAGATTGTGACTGGTGGAAATCCGACTATACCATTATATTGCCAAAAAATAATAAAGATTTGTATGACAATCTTTAACCACTTACTGCAAATCGATGTAGCTCTATGTTGGCTGCAATAAGTGGGTGATGCCTACAGCTAGAGGCATCATCCTGGTACCATTATTTAGAGTCGGCTTTCAGGTGGTAACAACTGATGCGGCTCAGGAGCTGCTCGGTTGTTACCCCAGTGAGTGGGAGGAGACGCCCCCCTCCTGCCGCTTTCCGCGGCTCTGCCCGGGTCTAGACAGGCTAGGAGAGAGTTGGGTCATGTGACTGCTGTATTAGGAAAAGGGTACTTAGATGTTTTTCTTATTAAAATAATTACAGTGCCATCATCCACATACAGAAAGAGATGGGAAAATGTCAATTAAATAGTGTGTGTTTAACATCACTTAACCACTTAAGCCCCGTAGGATTTGGCTGCTCAATGACCAGGCCCTATTTTGCGATTTGGCACTGCGTGAATTTAACGGACAATTGCGCGGTCGTGCGACGCTGTACCCAAATGAAATTGATGTCCTTTTTTCCCACAAACAGAGCTTTCTTTTGGTGTTATTTGATCACCTGTGCGATTTTTATTTTTTGCGCTATAAACAAAAAAAGGCCGACAATTTTGAAAAAATAACAATATTTTTCACATTTTTTTATATGAAATTCTCAAAAAAAAAAAAAAAAAAAAAAAGAAAAGTAAAAATCTAAATTTTCTAACATTTTAGGCCAATTTGTTTATTGCTACATGTTTTTGGTAAAAAAAATTGCAATAAGCGTATTTTGATTGGTTTGCTCAAAAGTTATTGCGTTTACCAACTACAGGAAAGATTTATGTCATTTTTATTGTTTTTTTTTTAACTAGTAATGGCGGCGATGCAATTTTTTTTGCGGGACTGCGACATTGCGTCGGACAGATCAGACCCCTAACTGACATTTTTTACATT